>NW_013525694.1:1439618-1530968 GCF_000836215.1 Papilio polytes
TATTTTGTTTTTGGTGTATTTTGTTTTGTTTTTAGTGCATTTTGTTTTGTTTTTCGTGTATTTTGTTTGGAAGTCGGTTTTGTTTTTTTTGATAGATTTTTTTTTCACGCAGACGAAGTTTAGAGCAACTAGTTTGTAAATAGAATGCTAAGGACACAAGTCGCATTTAAGTTTTATGATTTCAATTTACGTAAAATGTTACGACCAATATTAGTTTATTATTGTTAGTCTAATATCATTTTTTCTCATACTTATACCGTTTCTCTTTCTTTTTATGTAACGATATGTAGCTAACGGAAGGCACCCTGAAATATTGTTTCTCCAGAATCAATGGAATCTCGGATCAAAAGTTAGTGTATTGTTAATCGTATAATTTTGTAAATAATGAATGCCTACCCGAGCCCGAATAACTTGTTTGATTTTAAATTATAAGAATTCGATCTACTTTTAAACGAGGAGACTATAACTATAAATTAAACTGATTAACGACTCGCTAAATTATCTTAAGACAATTTACTGAGAAAAGGAATTTACACTAAACTGATCAGTATTCAGTTACGCAGGCAGTCAACTGTTCAAATGTCAAATTATCACGCGGTGACGTCACGGATATGGGATCCGAATGTTTCGGAACAACGCTGCCTGTTATCGTTTAAATCTTCAAGCGTAACTAACAAGCGTTGTACAACACTATGGTCGTTAAAATATATGTCTAACATTGAAATTTATACCTCTAAAAACACACGTAATAAAGCTTGACTTTTGGTATAAAGTTAAGTTGTTTGATTTAGATTATAAGATTATTTTGTCGGCTGGCTCATGTTAGAAGGTGGCTATCACTTTGAGAGAGGGCGCACACCTTTGACTAAACTATCGCACTACTGTTGTACAATTGTCGATTGTCGATTGTTTCGCAGCCCATTTAACTGTTCAGTTGCATAATTAATAATTAAGTAGTTTGCGCAACTCCATATAACCTCATAAGAATCCAAGGGTGACTAAACAGTTGTGCGATATTTTAGTCAAAGGTGAGCGCTTTTAGCATCTTCGCATCTGACATGGTATTAGACCACCCACCTCCATTATTAGGTGGGTGAGAAGTTAATAAATGCGGCTGTACCTTTCAAACATTCTGGCGCTCCGTACTGCAAAGAATGTAAACTAATTGAAATTTAATTTAATTCATGTCTGAAATTCTGGTAAACAGAAAATTATGTCAATTTAAGTTATGAAGTCATCAACAACATTTTCTCGTGGTAATAATATAAATACGCAAACATTTAAAACATTTAAGTGGCTTTCACACATTTCGGGTTGTCAACGATTTGACATCTGTCGGGATTACTGCCGCGTAAAATACTATATTTATGACAAAATATATTGAATTTTAAACAACACACAGGCGGCGTTTACTTTGCAGATTAATTGAAAATAATTGAACGAAGTGTTAACTGCTGAACGAGTTTGGAAGCTCAAATTTTAGTCGTATCTTCGTAAAACTTTTTATGACATTAAAATTTGACCAGACGAAGTTATGTCACAGAACACAATAAAACATTGTTTTAAGTATCATATTACTAACAAGAGATTTAACAACCTCGACTACATTTGACCTCAAATAAACCACAACGCGAAACAAATTTCAAACACAAAGGGTTATTGAAGAAACAATCATAAAGTTTTTTTATATATTTTAATGCGCAAACTAACAGTCTACTTGTCCTAGTATTAGAGTGAGAGGAAACTTCGTAATTAGAACTCGGCTATAAAATAACCATCAAACTTACCCGAGACGAGCGTAGTAAATCTTTTTAACATTGTAACTTTCGAGATTTAGTTCTTATCCCACAGTATTAAAGGTTATAATTCAATGATTATAAGTTTACGAAATGCATTGTACAAGGTGGTATACGTCTATAGTCCAACCGCTTCATAAATTACGTTTCGTATGACAGAGCATGTTGTTGCATGCGTTTTTACGATCGAAAACACGAGCGATATGATTAACTCGATAATTCTCTAAGGTCGTCAGGTGTTTTTTGTACCTTACTGTTACGGGTATTATTTCAAATGTGTCGCAGTTGTGTATTCAACAAATAAATAATGTACACGTGTCTTGAAGCGAACGAATGTTTTTGCTCTTGTATAAGAAAACGAACAATCGATTTCAAGGTACAATCTGATGGCCTTCAGGCTAGACTGGTCTCCATACGTCACTGGAATTAATACGATAAGAAGTTGTGAAATAAAACACAACTTTAAATAGACATAAATATTCTTTTTTATAGACCTGAGAGCACTGAGACCATAGACATCCGTAACACCAGAGCAAACTGCATATGCGTTGACAGTCTAGTGATCTAGTGTTTTCTATACTAAAATACAGTGGAACGATTTGTATTTTTGTATGTATTGAATTAAATCAAAAACTACTCGCCCGATTTTAAAAATTCTTTCACCCTTAGAAAGGTAATTTATCTGTAAGTCACATAGGCTATATTTTATTATTATATTTTTAATTTCACGCCGACGAAGTCGCGAGCAACAGCTAGTATCTTATAAACAGCATCCTTTAATATATTTTACGCTTATATATTTATGTATTTAACCCTGTAGACTTAAAAGTGTTATAAATTACAATATTATAACTTCGGCTCATTAACATGGGAGTCTTATAGCTTAAATGTAACTATGTAACATTCGTTATTAACTCTGTTGATATATAACATTTTATAAGGCACTCCATCAGAATTTACTGCCTGTGCTAAATGAAAAGATTCTTTGTAGACACTCCTTTTTGATTTTATGATCTTTTTGATGTGGTATACTTGCGTTTTCATCAATAAAAACACGCAGACTACAAGGCTTACATCTGAAGAAATTTATTGAGCCGTCTTTTTATTTCGTTCGTATAATAATGTGTGTTTATTACCTTTATACATTCCAGTATTATGAGCGTAGTTTACAAATAGATGTAATGTGTTTGTTTTATACCGCGGCTAGTTCTTGTTTATGCAAATATTATGTTGTTTCGACGATAAACAGACATTTAACATTTCTTAAATGAAATGAATAAACGGTTTATTTATCTTACATTTCTATTATGTACTAAAATTAGTGTTTTTTTAGCATTATGATTGAGAAAATTTTGTTCGAAATTCTCGCCGTTTCATCGTAGATGTAGATGGCACTACCGTATCCCCAAATTAGGTGGAAATTTACTTAGTAAAATATATTTAAGAAACCGTAGACCTTTGAGTTGATTGTTCA
Organism: Papilio polytes; assembly: GCF_000836215.1. Taxonomy (NCBI): domain Eukaryota; kingdom Metazoa; phylum Arthropoda; class Insecta; order Lepidoptera; family Papilionidae; genus Papilio; species Papilio polytes. Next base: position 1,442,889 of record NW_013525694.1, read on the forward strand.
TAAACACGTGTAAAGATTGCGCATATGCGTTAATTTATAATTACAAGTAACGTGGGTTGGCATTTTAATTCGTGGTGAGTGAAGGCGCGCCGGACACGTGCGGTGGTCACGACCATCGCACAACGCCCCTCCCCCTCCCCGACGCCCTCGGGACGTCACGATTACCGCCATCACGATTTCTCAACATCGACACACGAACCACTTATACCGACAACATAATATAAATACTATAGCACCAGCTGCTAAGTGAACACAAGTAGAGAAGTTCTATTGTTTTAAGACGTATCAAAAATTCCAATTGCTTGTGAGTTTCACCATTATCACCAGCGCACAATACGTTCCCAATGAAGGGCTCGGGGCGTACCTAAGTAAAGGGTGATCAGACCATAGTCATGAAATTGCTCGACCATAATCCCACAAGATATCATCGATAAGATGCGATATCATCAAGAACTAATTAGATGAGTTTCCGTACATCGTGACATCCAAAGCGTATTTAACCAGGCTTAAGGTACACGATGTTTGAGTAATTTGATTGTTTGTATGATACAATGTCGTGCAGGTCGGAGGTCGAGACCGGGCGAAGCAGTTTATCAACTTGCAAATTCATTCGATCGGCCAGCTGGCTGCCGAGCCGCTGTCAAAACAACCTCGGTACACGCCACGCGCCACAACCATTACTAATTCTGAATTTAATTTTCGTTTCAATCAAAACACGACGACGCACTTCGTACTTTCGAAATTGTCTACTGTCAACAAAATTTCTTTAGCATTTCTTTTGATTACGAACACCAAAGGCATAGGATCTCTATTTTATGAAGGGTGGACCTTCAACAATAGTTTCTTAGAGTCTCCATATATCTAAAGCCACATCTAACAAATTCGCTAGTCCATTCATCGCAAATAATAGACAATCGACACGAATTCTTTGAATAATGATTTAAAAATTGTCTATTGAATGCGTCGCAAACGTTGAAGACATTTCGGCGACTCGATGAGTCCCGGAAGCACGTGACCCGCTTTGCATACGTTCACAACAATGGGTCGGCGCTCATTTGGCATGCGTTATTGCGTCACCACTTGACGTCTGTCACCGCCGCGCCGCGCTGACCAATACGTGGCAAAGATGTCTACAAACATTGGACTAACAAAGACACCATTATTTCTGCGTATCACGACTGCAGCTGTGCAGTTTAATTTGAAAAATGTGTTATTTTAAGCGGAAGGATAAGCTAAAAACTAAAAAAAATGATATCAACTGGAATACTGTATTTCATACTCACAAAAGAAATTTAAACGAATATCGGTAATTTTATGTCCGTGTCATCACAACATTGTGTTTTTTCTTTAAGAAATACTTTCGCAACCTTAGCCTGATTGAAATTTGTATTCGAAACGTTTCTATTTGTACAATGAGCAAAAAGCTTTTGTCAATCCGCAAGCCGATACCGTCAGCTGAAGTGAAGTCGTCACCCATATCGCAGCATCTCAGCCGCGTGTCCATTGTCCCGCCGCTCACGGCGCGCGTGCCCTATCTGCTCGCGGTCGCGGCTCGTTACTCCCACAACGTGACGGAGATGCTCAAGATTGCAGCTTATGTAATTGTACCGTATACTAATGGCAATTACGATTACTCCATATGGAAATGTCAAATTAATTAGTACTTAATCTGCGTAATAAACCGAGTAAAATGTCTACTTAATATTTCAAACATGAAAGTTTACTAAAAAATAATGCCGTGTATTCAGTAATGATATCCGCTCTAATGAGTCGATCAAATCGTTAGCTTACCAAAAAGCTTGTTAGTACAGTGCGAGGCAGAAGTGCGAATGTGTTATATGAGCAGAGAAGCACACAGAGCACATATGTTGTAGCAATGTGCCTCGCACGTGGGGTGGTGGCAACAGTGACGCCCCTGTCGTCACCGGGCCTGCTCAATGCCAGCCTTGTCCATGCACATGATGTGCACATGCCGACGTTCCGGACCGGTTAATACCAAAATCGGTGATGTACTGAATGTCATTTCAATTTTTTGATATTTAAAATTATCAGAAACAATTCCTGAGCGTTACTTCGGTGTACTTTAATTTAGATCGAATATTCATAAGCTAATATTACGTAGTTAAAATACTTTTACTAATCAGTATAATATAGGAACAAGTAAGTTTTTCAGCAAAGCCTAAAGATAGGTACTTTTCTTAAAATAGAATGTTACGAATCGCTAAGTTCCAGAACAACAGCCCCCTCTGTATACAAATCTAACCTTTATAAGCAGCGATATTATCTGACTATTCAAATTAAGAATACACGACGATACACACACCATTGTCATTATGTAATTAAAATTGCAAACACCACTTGCTTAGCATCACCGTCCGCCGGAAACCTTGCATGATTATTATATTATATACACGATTATTTTTAGCGTCGGCGGTTCTGAAGTGTCCGCTATCCATTGATATTCGAATCATAGACGCTGCCGATATGCCGATAATATAAGTATGTGCTTCAAATTCCGTAATGTCCGTCAGAATACGACGTGCATGCATGATTTTATGACGCAAACTAAACGAAGTGTAGAGTCAAGAATGCGAAAATCTAAAAAATTATAGATTCTAAAAAGTTGAGAATAAAAGTTCATGTTTGACCAGTACTTTTTAATTTTTATTAAGATTTGTTTGGTTTTCTGATTCAAATTGCAAAAAACTTGATCTTTGTACGAAGATTCTATGTGAAACTAAAGTGTGTACTGCGCAGAACGGAAGATGAATAAGGCATGCGGAACGGTATAATCTTGAAATTTACAACTCATTTTGTAAACGGTATCGCTCATTCAATTATTCCTTGCGATCCATCAAAAACAAAAACAACTGAAATACGCCATTCCTACGTCGGCTTATATGATGTGTTTCAAAGGTGATTTATTATAAACTGCTTTACGACAAGGCACGAAAATTTGCTTAACACTCGTATCGACATGTGTACTTTCCTCCCGAAATTAATAGACAAATCTCCTGCAAATTTTGTAGATGTTAACAGAAAGCTCGCAAAGTTCCATACTAGGCACCAGATCCATCTCTCAAATTGTATATGACTACGTGATTGTAGAATAAAATAATTGGTGATAAGACTTAAAAACAATATGGATTTAAAAACATTGAATACAAAAATTAACAAGATATTATGGTACAATAAATACAGACTATAACTCGGCAGTGTATATTATATTGTAGCAGAAACCAGTTACAAAATCCAGTGTGCCGTACGTTATTTTTTATAGTATCTAGAGCATTTTAACATTTCCATGAATAAATGTTTAAAAAACAACTAGGAAACGACCTGTCGCTGTCAGAGGGGCATATCTCGAAAACAACGTCAAGTGGTGAATATTATGTAAATTTCGCAATTCAAACGCGCTGTCCGCTAGATTATGTCGGCCATGAATGTGCTGATAGAGTTACCGCGTGATAGATCGCGACGCGCGTCTATCCGTCAGTCTGTCCCGGTTAGTTGGCATACGCAAAATTTGATTCTTTTTTACATGAATTTTGAAGAGAAAAATCACACAAATCTCTGATAAAGTGTATGATATAAAAAGATTCAAATCATGTGATGCATAGTTTGCTCACATAGTCGCACGTAGATTACGGCGAAAAGCGAGTATTTGCTTCTTGCTACCCTTGTGGTAAGCTTATTGTTAAAATGCAATATTCAGATCAAAAAGAATAAAGGATAAAACAAGGGAATTATATTTTCAAACGAAGTATGAGTAAGAATTTAGTAATATGTATTTGTGGCACTGAAAACTTTGAAGAGGCCGCCGCCATCTGCCTGACAGATTGCTCCTCCGACAAGATTTCCCAAAATTCTGCAGCGCACGTGCACGTGAGAACGTTGCCTAAGAGAAAGGCTGGCAGTTATTTTTACGATAACCTCCTCAACACGTGGCTTACCTCGTTTCTGAACTTGATTGCTATCGATTGTTACTAAATTAGTTACTATTGTAAAAATTTTCAACTTTTACAACTACGCATCTGGCCAGACGATAGAATTTTTCTGGAATACTTTTTTTTGGGAATTTTCGTACAGGCATAACACCATATTGGACATCTTGATGCCAACTGCTGTAAGTAATAACTACTCATAATTGTAAATTACGATACTTTTTCTTCAAGCATACTGAGTCAATAATTAAAAATTTTTCTTTCATGAGTCTTGTTTCTTATGAAAATACATCATATTAATATTATAAATGGGAAAGTTTAGATGGATGGATGTTTGTTAGAGTTTGTTGCCTAAACGGCTGAACTGATTTCGATGAAATTTGGCATAGATGTAGAGGATAGTCTGGAAGTACACATAAACTACTTGCATTTGTTCTTTTTTTAAAGCCGCGCGGACGGAGTCGCGGGCGAAAGCTATTCCTTTATACAGCTAACTATTGTTTATTAGTATGTTTATTATGTATTTACTAATAAAAATAATAAAAGTAATTGGGTATATATGCAACGCAATTCCCGCATTACCTGGCGGCGGCGGCCGGCGCTGCACAAATCAAGGCGGGCGCACGTGCGTCGCGGCAGCTGTGTGCACGTGTGCACCAACAGATTATTCTGATGAATTTATGCGCTTTTATAACATACATTGCAGTACTATCTTATAAATTACAATATCTTTGTTCTTAGATATATATAAGACGCCATTATTCAATATGGTCCACACCTGTCCTGTCGCAGTGACCAAGTTCTTAATTTTGAGACGAGTGTTGCCGTCCATTTTCCTCTACATCGGCTACATGTGCGGAATAAAATAACAAATGAGTGTCCCAAATCTATGTTTTTAAAATAAATCCGGCATTTTGTTAGAAATTTTTGTAATTACAACATCGTAAATATATTTTTCTATTTTAGATATTTTCTTCCATAGGTAATAAACATTCAACACGGTTACTAGAGCAGAATACAATAAGTATATATGAAAAATTAACGTAGATTTACTTTCACAGCACTTTCACGCTTATCTGTTTTAATATGAATAAATGTTGAAAGCGTGAAGTGCGTGCATATGCTGTGATTGAACAGTAGTAATCTCGGTCTAGATTGCGGACTATCGCTCGCGGTCTCTCATTACGCAGATAGTGCCACCGGCCACATCTGTCCATATTACTCGTTTATTGAGCCACAACAACAATGGCCACAGTATTTGAAGTTGACTGAAATTAAAAATAAAATCACATCCCACCAGAGAGAACCTCATCTCGAGTTGGCATAAAATAGGTCAGTCATGGATTTTTTCTTATCTGTATAAATTTGTTAATTTCAACCAAGATTACTAGTGTAGTAAGCGCCCGATACTACTTCTTATTCTTAATCTATATTAGAAAATTAATGTTTAATCTAACACGTGTTTTCGGGCTGTCAATCCCGATATGGAAAAATCCCCTGTAAAATGTACAGCGCTTTTGTTAATGTACATGAACATGTGTGTAACGAACAATACCGAGATAATACCGACTCCGGAAGGTACGGGGTATGAACGTTATCAGCAAGGTGTGCCATGTGGCATGCTACTGTTGATAACTGCAGACAATCTGCCGCGCAGATTTGCGAGCAAAGTTCCCCAAGTACAGTAGCGGAACTCCGCGGTGTTCCACTTCCAGGATGTATTTTTTTCATATTTTAGCTGTCGTCTTTTTCCTTTGCAACGCGACGAACTCCGCCACAATATAATAACAGACAGCAGACACAACTAAAATCTTCATTCTATTAGTTGTAGTTCCGCATTGTCGTATCAATGTGTACTAAACCTTATAGCGACTGTAGCTTTTAGATGAGACACCGCCAGATTCCCCGAATGTACACATGTACGGTGGGAACTGTTTAACACATGTTGCCGACAATGTTTTATGTAATGTTTTACAACTAGTTCGCCGCTTTCTATAGAAAGGTGATCGCCAAATGTGGATAGCACGTTTCCGCCGACACCCGCAGATGATCGTAAACGCGCTGTTAATGACGAATCGTGTTTCCTTATTGTTCTGTAGTTTAGTGTTGCAGTATGTTGTTACATTGTTAACTTTAAATCTATTGATCTATTCTATGTTTAGTTGCGATTTAAATGTAATTAAACTGCTTGATGAGATTTTAAAGCAAACTGTAACGGTTAAAACATATAGACATTTATTGGCATACATAATGCGCATAACATTCAACTTTATTCTATTATCTAGCAATTGAATCATAAAGTGTAACGCGTCAAATAAATCTGATTAAAAATGTCGTGCACACAAAAAATTTAAAATGATATCGCAACAGTCGGCTGGTCACCTGGCAAACGGCCGCCGACAAATCATTCTGCGCAACGTATATTAGCTCCTATCATTAGATCTGCTGATTATTGCTGAGTAAAGAGCTCCGAGACACCGATCATTACTTACTCAGATCATTAGAGTTATCTATGCATGTTGTACATTCAAAGTACGGCCTGGATTCATTATTAATGTGTGATAAGAGTGGTTTCATCTTATAATAAAGGAAGATGTTTCAATTTTATTTTGTCAAATTAATTTTAATATTATATCATTATCAACATGCCCTTATTCCTACGGAGGGTCGGCACAATATGTGTTGCTTAAATTATATTGTCAATTTAACAATTTTAATTTGAATCCCAGTATAAAAAATTATACATTAACAGAAAATATGACAACAAAACTTAAGAAACGACAATAATCTCTTATTTATCCTTCCGTATTCCACATTACAGACAGTACATTAACGACGCAGTAAATAAAACGAGTGGAGACATCAATTTAAAAGTTACCGAAAATAACATGCGCTATCCTGAATCGTTACGCACGTTGAAAATAAGACGTAGATAAATGACATCTACATTGTAAAGACGCGACTTCGCCCTAATCAGGTGCTAACAAAGCAACATAGCACAGATATAGATCCGGTTCCTTTGTATTAAATGCAAGTAATAAAATCCCATTCGGTCTCCGCTGTCCGGCTCGAGTAGTAATTTTTCAAAATGTTCCCGCGTCATTTTTCACCGCGTCAATCACGAGTTCACTTGGACGAAGCGAACTTCAGGGATGGCGATTTTTGTAATAAATTTACAAGTGTAAGAAGATTTAGACTGAAATATTGTTGACTATTTAAATAAATAACATACTTCTATCTGCTAAAAAAGTAGTTAATTAAAGAAAAAGTATGTACTATTTTTTAAACTTTTTAGTTTATGACTGATGATAACTTTAATATTTCCTTAAATTTATTTTGACGTTTAAATTTTTTTTTAAAATTTCTTTGCCACGATCATTTGAAATTTTGTTCAACCTCACCTATACGGCTGTCATATTGTCTGTTAAACAGAGTGTGAACCAATGAATATTTTTATTGACGCGTCCACTGACTATCCACGACGCACTTCCACGCAAAGATTTGCCAATTTCAACCGTACCATATTATATTACAGTGGTTTATTAAAAAAAGCACGAGCGAAAATTCAAAATAACACTAATCGTAATAAAAATAAGGTTTAAAATTGTTTGTATATCATCAATCTGTAACTTAAGATTAAAGTCATCAAAGTAATGTAAGTCAGCGAGATCTGCGGCGCGATATGTTCCATTCCGGAGCGTTTCTTATGCAAATATTGACACAATGTTGGCGTCATTAATCAGCCGGAATGCCAGGGGCCCAGAGAACGACTAGCAACAAACGTCTCACGTGCACCTTTACATTTGTTAGATCAAACGCTTCAATCAAAATTGTTTATGCCCCTCTCCGCTGTTCTGATTGTCATTACGCTTACGCCTTTGAAAAACGTGATTTTAGTTGTTTTTAGGTCAATTGTACGTGTAGCATTTGAGCCGAATTGTGTTTTCACCTATAGTCATCGCGTTAGCAATAATCATTACATAATAAAACGCGGTAGATATTGAAATGGTCGAACTAGTTATATTGTTTACATCAAACATTATTATTAGATATTTGAATCATAAAATCGGAAATATAAAAATATATCGGACGAATACTTTTATAATCTCTTAATAAACCGGGTTTCGTTCGCTTACACATCGCGGTGACATGGGAAGCTAATCTTGTTTCCTCTTCCAGGAAAAAACTGCTACTTTTTGCGCATATAATGTTTAAAAATGTAAAAAGAGTAAACATTGTCTGAAAAGTTGTCACAATATTGACTAATTTAACGCTAAAAGATAACGAGCCAACCACACATGCGTCGCAGCTCGCAGCTTTGACGAAATCACATTCCGAGAAACATTGAAATCTTGTCCAAATGTACCATATAATTATTACATTAAAAGACTTGGAATAATCACTTACAAAATGTTATCTATTTAAATAAGCCAAAACATAATAGTTAAATGTTTTTAAGTAGTAGAAATTAAGCATTAAATTAAAATCTTCACGCTGTAGTGTTGGCAGGTGATATGTGTAAGGCTTTTATATCGCTAACGTGTTGAACAGTAGGTCATAGACTTTGTACATTTTAACAAATAGGTAATGATGATCTTTAACAGCTTGTAAGGGACACGTGCTGTACGGATATAGCCGTACAATCGCAGCGGCAACACAACGACGCCTTGTGCGCCGCCGCACCGCACCGCCATCTGTCAGACATCTGAAAACATTTACTTTTAGCCCAAGCTCTGCTGTTACGCACTCGTTATTAATAATTATTACTTCAGTATATGCTACTGTATGCTTTTGATGAGGGTGTTCTGTGTTAACCAAAGGTATATATGGTAAAATTCAATATAAATATTTGCAATTTCATAGGTTATGTTTATTTATGATGATGTAATGTACGGTGAATAGTTAATTATTACAAAAGAAGAAAAAACTACTTTAAAGTTTATTAAATGACTAGCTGTTCCCATGCGGCTTCATCCGCATGAAATTATGAAAATTTTATTTTATTGTTTACATTTGTCAAATTATCAATAGCAAATGTCAAAATGACATGACGTAACAAACCTTAGCGATATTTCTTTTTTGATGTTGGCAGCAACTTATGGTCTCTTTCCCACATGAGGGTTTTTTCCAAAATATTTACCCCATAAATTTAATGGCGTGAAAATATATTGCCTAAAGCATGACGTAAGTGTAGGGCTTTTTATTAAATTTTTTCAAAAATATGCTGTAATTGTTGACATCTTAGGCAACAAAGAAGTGTGTGTTTATGCTTTATTATAATAGTATAGACTAGTGATTTAAGTATTACAATTGGCCAAGTAGTTTTGCAGTTAATTAAGTACATAAACAAATATACATTTTTATAACATTAGAGTAGACTACGGTATAAGTGAAAATGGAAAAATTGAAATAGATAGGAATTTAAAAAAACTTTTAATTTACAAATTCCTTAACAGAAATTTGTTTGTGCCATTTTATTATCTTGTCATTTCATCATCATCAAGAAGTGTGTGTTTACGCTTTATTATAATAGTATAGATTTAAAACAAGCTACGAAGTCGTAAAGTAAACGAATACAGTAAGAAACAAAGTGTGGGCTTCTTTACTTAATCGACTTACGTAGCTGAGTGAAACCTTAGGAAAGATAGACTGTTAGTAAAGGCGTTTAACCGTGAAGCGGAAGATACCAAGAGTCTATAAGCGTATTCATAGTTTGTGACGTGGTTATTGGTATGTTAAGTACTGATTAACAGTTGGATTGGATACTGAGTCTTGGTGTCAGTAAGTTTGTTTAAGATTAGTTGTCGCCGTTGTCTATGAAACTGAAGTGAAATTGCGGAATTGATATCTATATACATAACAAGCTGTTATTCGCGACTTCGTCCGCGTGAAATATTAAATAATTGAACAATATAGCCTATGTCACTCATGTAAAACGTAGCTTTTTAATTGTGAAAGATTTTTTGAAATCGGCCCAGTAGTTTTTGAGTTATTTCAATACATACAAAAATACAAATATTTCCTTGTTGTTGTTGATATTAGAAGAGAAGTGTTCAAGCAATGCTAATTTGGCATCATTTGTAACATCTTACAGATTATTTATAAATACATGTTTCGGTAAGTGAACATTTAAAATGGATTAGTGTAATGTTTGCAAATTACATATTAAATTATTCTTAAAATTACTGGTCGTAAAAGTCCTTATTTTAATATCGCCAACTGAATATCGCTTTTATAGCGTGAGAACAGATCCATAAAAACTTAGAGAAACACTTTCTTGATCTCAACAAGCATTCTTCAGCGATTTCAGGCGGAGCTACCAGATATCGCTCGTAATATACGATCTATAAAACGCCCATCGCACGTTGTCGGGATTTGCGATGTTGGTAATAAAAATGTGTTAGGGAGTTTGCATACGGCAGCTGTCGGCGCAAGCGCAGCTGCGGCAGCCGCGCGGTAGTCGCCTCGACGCCGCGCCGGTGTGAAAAGTCCCGCTTTCAAATTCACATAACCAACCACTGTTAGAGACTGAGGGGCTGGATTGACATCTATGTCTGACTTATCACAGATCTGCTACACTCAGAAAGAAGAGAAACCCGACATTTCAGTAAAAATGAAATTAAAAACCATCTGCCAATCTAAACATATTAAACTACAATCTATTCAGTATCTACATATTATGAGACCATGCATTCGACAATATTAATGTTATTTAAAATGAGTCTCACTAAGTAATAAAATATTAACAGAATATTTACTGAAATTAGCTAATTTTAGTCATGAAGTAACAGAAATTGTAGCCGCTTCCATCAAATTTAAAGCTAAATGTTGTTAGCAACCGTTTTGACAGCAACAAATAAAAATAACGCTATCAGTACCCTCATATCAAACATTTACAATCGATAAGAATTGATGCAAACATCCGCGTCTACATTTCAATGCACCAACATCAGAGAAACTAACAAAGAAACACATAAAAATATAACAATAAAGAAAAAAACTTTAAAAAACAAACAACCAACGAACCAACTCAAATAAAAAAACCAACCAATAGACCAATAATGGCGTCAACTCGATCACAATGCGGTATCGCATCATCTGCAATTAGGGTCACGAATAATTGACGCTAGAGGTTTAAAGGCGTTCCATACCCGAAAAAAAACTCTTACATTCATAAAACCCTCATAAGTGAATCAAGATATCGCTCCCCATTACACGCAGCTGGCTTTCGCCCTGAGGCTGACGTATTTGACTATCGCCTTCCTGAACACACACTTCAAACCAATGCGGTAAGCATTGTTTTATTATATCCGCAACAAATGCGAAAATTCGCGAACATTTCTAGTGTTTCGACCTTGAACATTCATACATACATTTTAGAGCACGCGCACACCTTTGTTAAAACTATCGCACAACTGTATAGTCGCGCTTTGATTCCTATCAGCTTATATGGTGGTGCACACACTACTCGTTTTTTACTTGTATATCTGAACAGTTGAATTGAAAACTGTCAAACAATCGACAATCGCACAACAGTTCTGCGATAGTTTAGTCAAAGGTGTGCGCTCGCTCTTAATGAGATTAAAGCGCAAAGTTAAAGTGAAATACATAGGATCTCGTCCAGTGATGAAATAAAAAAAGCATTAATACATAAGTTTCTACTTTCAGACTCCGTCCGCTCTAATTAAAAAAAAACACCTATGTGTAGAACTATGTTCTATATCTATGCCAAATTTCATCGAAATTCGTTCAGTAATTTACGCTACAAACTCTAACCATCTATATTTATATCAGTAAAAAGCAAGAATTAGTGTTAGTAAATGGAAGAATTAGTACACTTTTAACATTTTCTTCCACATGGCTGAAAACACTAGAATTATTTAGCTGTAAATAAAACAGTACATTATGTTATCATGTAGTCTAGAGGCACGCGTCACTACAACTTGTGCAGTTAAATCAGTCGCGTATCATAATCCAATGTTCATTTATCAGCGACAACGAATGAGCAAAGCGAATCCGGCTAATGGTCCTATAGTTCCTTTATCAGAACCGAGTTAAGTGCCTCCACAATGGAGGCGGCTCCCACGCCGTGTCACAACACCCTATATAGCGGAAATCAACCAGTGTACGATGACCTCCCGTATCGCTAGACATTACATTAAAATACTCTAAAGAATTAGAACGGCTACATTGGTCGAAAGGCTTTGTTATACTGGCTAATGATTGGGGTGACGTCAGACCCACGTTCAGGGTGCTTCAATCCGCTGATCCCCGGACCCCAGCGTTCATTATTGTAACGATTGTGGGAAAATCGACACGGTTTTTGTTATAAATCTGTGGGAGTTTCGTTTTGACGTCGCAATGGGCTCTTATTTGAATGTAACTATTGGTTTATTTATTACTCTTCTAGAAACTTAATGGTATCTTTGTTTTTAATCGATTTCCAAGCTTCGATTATATTACCTATCTCTTTCTTTGGTTATCTATATCATTCTAAAGTTATTTAAAGATTAGTTAAAGTTTAAAGACTTCAAATTTTTCTAACATACTCGTACTTCCTCCTAATATCTGTCTTTACAGTATTCACTTGACTTTGTGTTATAAAAATTAATTAAAAGAACGTTTAATTTTAAAACAGAGCTCAATCATTTGTTGCAATTAGCTGAAGTAATCCCCATAAAACACAGCTACAATTTCATTAATTACTACAATGGAAGACATACATATGTACTACAGAAGCTTATAAATTCACCCCCGTCCGTTTGAAAGGAGAATGTTAATGGTGTCACGTGGCGGTCACGTGACTGCCGCCCCCTGCCGCCCTCCCGCGCCCCTCGCCTTCATTACACCGATTGCCGCGCATTTGTTTATTGGCAATGCACGTGGGCGGATGTCTGCATTATTAAATGCCTTTTAGGCTTATGATGGGATTTAATATTTTATTATGCTTTGTAAAACAATATTTTTATGAGTCTTTTGCATTGAATTCTAAGTCTAAAGTTATATTTTAGCATAAGGATAAAACAATTCTTTTATTAACATCAGTGGTTACAACAAATCTTAAAGAAAACTAGCCAGTAATAGCAATTTTTTTCCTTATACTCACATTGTATAAAATTATAATATAACTTAACAAAAAATCTTAAATAAATCGGTGAATGCAATCCGTTGCGCCCGCGCCGGTCGACGCGTCCATAATTATCCCTGCGACCTGTGACCCGCACTTTGGTTCCCAGGCCGCCTCCGCTCACACGAGAACACCGACTTTCTCATCGGAACCTCGCCCCTGACTCCGGGCCAAAGCTTACTCATTTTGATTGTTTAATCTCAGTTATACGAACACGGCGAAAAAATGAACGCACGAAAGAAAACAAAAATAATTGGCGAAGAATCAGCGCCTACATGAAATAAGATTCACATAAAATTGGAATCCAAAATAAATTTTGTAACAAGGATTTGTAACGAAAATACTGATTTAAAATCTAGAGGAGCATTAGAACAGGCGTCTTTGTAGAATTATAACAAGTCTATGACAACTGTATTCTCACAAATCTCAATATTACATAGATGTCACAACCCCTATTTATCTTTGATCGAAGCTATTGTTAGATGTGCGTGCAGGGCATTCGATCCACGGCACAAAACCCAATATAAGATCGCGGCACGCGGCGGCACGTGGCCGAATGTAATGAGTCCGCACCTGCATATCACCGAATTATGGGATTTCTCGCGCCCTCCCGTGGGACCCTGGACTCATATCGAAACCTCGAACTGTTTGCTCTGTCAATAATTGCACACGAAGGAGTAATATTGGAAAACCAATACCCGAGACTGACGGCTTCCCATCGACTTCATAATGCACAGATATATAGAGTGTTAAATATATAAGTGTAAGTGTATATACTACATTATACCATACTTGTTCACTTATGTTAAAAATGTAAAAACTTGGGTAGATTAATGGATGGATGGATGGATATTTGACATATATCTCCAAAACGGCTTAACAGAACTCGATGGAAAATCCCCAAAGAAGAACATGGTATGTTCCTTCATATCATATAGACTATTTACTTAGTTTTTTATAAGTCGCGGGCAAAAGCTAGTAATGAAATATACACAACTGCTTAATTAGCTTAGGCTACTAGAGGTCACAATGGACTTAAAAATAGTCTTAACTTTCTGATGGAACCACGAAAGCAGGGTTAGATAATAGGCCGAATAAAACTTTTGAATACCAATTAACAATCTAGTACGAATCCGTTTTAGGGCCGATTGTTGATCACGTACAAAAACAGGCAAAGAATATCAATGAGAGTCGTGAAGTTGAACAAAACACGCAATGAGGTATTGTTTTGAGTGCATTCGATAAATGTTCGGAGTGAAACGACTATAGAGGGCAGCACGCGATCGCTATGGGAGCGACACGCGCGCGGCACTCCCACGACACGCGCACGACGCCCCTCTCCCTCGCCCTGTCTTGTGTAGACCCTAATGAAATCACCATAGATTTAATTCCTATAAAAATGAAATTAGTTTCAGTAACAAAAAAAGTACCGTTTTAACTATTCGGAAGATATCAATTCAAAATCGCTATAAAAAATCAACAAATTCCGACTCATGAGGATTTGTAAATTGTAAATCGTTAAATCTACAGGAAGTGATAATAAAGTTAACAAACCAAATGTTATTCTTGTCTGTTCTTAGAAAGTGATTCTTACTTCGCTATAAATAAATAATTAACTATCTATACTTAATCTATTACGAAATTATTATCCTCATGCAAATATTAAACATACCAGTTATTATCCTTTGTAAATAAATTGTCGTTATTATTTCTACTTTATCCTTAGATAAATATGTATTTTGAAACGTGCCTAAAATTAAATCATAATTTACCTGTTCTCGACTTTACGAGACTAACCATAAACGCCGTTTATGACACCTGTGTGAAATTAAAGACAGAAGTTTTTTCTTTTGCACATCCCTAGACAAGCAATAAAAGCACCTGACGAAATGACATCCTTTATGTTTTAAGAGCTTAAGGCGAATGCACACAATGTTTATGATGAAAGGGATAGTGGTACAAGTAAATTTTATTTTGGGTTAGCCTAGTCCGAGTTATTTTCTATTTAATTAGGGGATATATTCGACTGAGCTATTAAAAATACTTTCATAAGGTTTTGTTAAATTGTTTAGATTTAGTATTACATTATCATCTAAGATGAATAAAATGTCCTAATGCTTAGTTGGAACCTGTCGATATACTTCTCATAAATTAATCAGAACCAAATAATCTCAATATACAGGACACACAAACGTAATCATACTAATATTTTAAATATGCTCTTGTGGAATCTGAGGTACCATATTACCAATATCAGCCTACACCAGTTCTGGAAAATAGCCGTATCACGATCTACTGGGACCGATCTATTATTACGGACAGGACTATTGCTGCCAATAGACCTGATATAGTAATAATAGATCGGTCTGAGAGTTGTGTAATGTTAGTCGATGTCACTATCCCACATGACGAGAATCTCGTGAAAGCCGAAAATGAAAAGCTATTAAAATATTTGGATTTGGCTCACGAGATTACCGCCATGTGGCGTATGAAATCGACTACCATTATTCCGATAGTCGTTTCGGCACACGGGCTGATAGCGAAGAGCTTCGACCAACACCTCAAGAAGCTCTCGCTAGACAGTTGGATTAAGGGCCCGATTCAAAAGGCGGTTATTTTAGAAACCGCACGACTAGTGAGGAGGTTCCTGTCTCTGCAGCCCTGACCACTGGTTGCTTGAGTCATCGGATTCCGCAGCCGGTGGACTTACTATTTTTTTATATAATATGTTTTATTTTGTTATTTTTTTAAGAAAATCATGTGAAATGTATTATATATAAAAATAAGAGAATAAAGATATGAAGTTAAATACGAAAGTTTAGATGGATGTATGGATGTTTGTTAAAGTTTGTAGCCTAAACGACTGAACGGATTTCGATGAAATTTGGCATAGAAATAGAGGTTAGTCTGGTAGAAAACATAGGCTTTTTTTTTATTCCACGCAGACGGAATCGCAGGCGAAAGCTAGTTCTAAATAAATGTTAGTAGTTTTTTGTTTCTAATCGAATCCACTGTGCATACGACTTTATATTTTGACGCCGGCGTAATATTTTTTCTCGAGAGTTTTTATAATTGTTGTCGCCTACGTAACAATGGAGGTTACCTGTCTGTTAAAAACAATATTCCTGAACAAATTGCACGGCGCGGCGCGAGGTGGGTCTCAGCGATTATACAAAGGCCGGTCAGTACGTGAGCGGACAATGTATTCACAGGTAAGGCAAATTGTCTGCGAGTGAATCTAATTGCGAAGGTAGACGTGAAAACACGTTTTGACGTGAAATGGTCAAATACATCCACACCTGGCCAATTGTCCATTACATGCATGTCTATAGTTGCAAATATTCCATCCGTTTTACCGACACGTCCACGTTATTGTTACTTTTGAAAACTATTAGGACTATTATATTTTTAAAGTAAAGAGGCACTTTTCACGTCCTTATGTTAGAGGAAATTTAAGGTTTATTACTAGACATCGACTTCGCTTGTAATTTGGTGGATGTCGTATTCTAATTGTTTTCAGGAAAAAGCTTGACAGATGTTGAAAGTCAAAATAGTGGCCACCATTCTGACCATCACAGATTAATTTTTTGGCGTATGGACTTGAGATTTTAGTAGCCGAATTTATTTCAAAATAATGTTTTTGGAAAAATGATTTTTTTTAAATAATTTCATCTTGGAAGAATATTAGTAGTCTATAGACGAAGTATCATTAGAATTGATAGTTATTCCATGTGTGACCACAAAACATGAACCATGTCCAACTATAACTTGTCACCGCGCTCGCTGTCTACACGAATACCGGATCCGTGGGAACAAGAGTTTTATAAATAAACCTAGCGAAAGCTATCGCCCGCAACTCCATCCGCGTGGTATTGGAAAAAACAAAAGTGAACAGCCTATGTGTTCTTTCAGACTATATTCTACTTCTATGTCAAATTTCATCAAGATCCGTTAAGCCGTTTAGGCTACAAACTGAAACAACTAAACTTTCATATTTATAACATTAGTAAGATTGCAGACCTTATTTCATATAAATACATACTCATGATCTACGGCACTAGTTCACCGTTCGATCCAAAGGTCCAAAGGTAAAAACTCCCTTAACATCAAAGAACCGTATGATTTAATTATATTACATTGATCGTTACAATGCTAAACTAAATAAGCCTAAAGAGGATACGGTCGACTGTGACTTTTATTTTCACGAGTCAGTCTGTGTTTTTATCAAAAATTCGTCCCTCACTCAGGACAGGACACATCGAGGACCATTAAAATTATCCGGTCCAATTTATCAAATGGGCTCAACATTAGCGGGCTTGTTTTAAGATGAAGCAATCCACTACCTGAGGTTCTTTACTCCCGTCTTCAAGGTGACTCGTGACTTTTTGCCGACTGCGCCTTTTTTACGACTAACACTTTATTATTACGATTCGGACCTCTTTGTGTGGTCGTCCTGGACCTTTGTCAGGTTTGCGAAGTAAAAATAAACATGTTATTGTACTTTTGAATATAATTGTACAATCTAAATGATAACGAAGGTACGTATAATAACGAATCCACTAACCCACTAGGAAGAAGAAGAAGAAGAAGAAGAAAACAACTAAGAAGAACGAATTTTGGTATAAATCAGTAAAGAAGTAAAAGTGGTTAACGACTTACATACGAGAAAAATTTCTGAATAAGGCTTTGTTTAAATACTATTTATTTAATTGGAACATTATACCTAGTTATTTTTATTTCTCTTCAAATAGAATATTCTTATAAAAATTAAATAAAACTAAAGAGAGACCATTTAGGTACACTAATAACAATAAGAAATGTTACTTATATCCAATTATGTTTGATCTCCCGCGGATTGAGAACAGCCTCCGGACCTGTCGCGTGGGAGCGATGCAAGTGGATGCCAGCACGTACGGCCATTGTTACCCTGCCGTACCCTGCCTCCCTTTCCCTCCCCTGACTCCCCTGCACCCGAGCCTGTCCGATTGTTCAGACACGTAGATACGCAGAGCCTAAATGGAAAAACAAGAATAGCCGTAACATGGCCAACATTTAATCTCGATTGATGAATCATCAAACTCTTTGGTGTCCGCCGCACTGATTTGTTAATGTTCTTCTGTTAAAGTGTTACTATTTAATGCAATCAAAATACACCTAAGAGTCTAAGTAGGAAGGTTAGACAGTACACATACAGTAATTCATTATGAAATTACTTGAACCATAATTATTATCCTGGAATGTTTAGTCTGACTTTCATTGACTGCTCTAAGGCCTTACATTCCTTTTTTAATTAATTTTTACTCTTTAATCATCATACATCTGTATAACATACCATGCTAAGTTTTATTCTCGTGATTTTATTGACATTTAGATTTGTTATTTAGATTTGCTATATCCAAAGATCACTTTTAAATGTGTTATAGGTTCACACAATTGTTAGTATCAATAATTTTTTAACAGTACAAGTTCATTAAGAACAAAAAAGTTTTCTTTAAGAAAACATTTAGTAGTCTCAAAACAAACAAGCTCACAGGACAAAGTGCGTGTCATGAGCGCAACGGCCTTAGCCAGGGCCGGCGGCGGGCGGGCGGCGCGGAGCGGCGCGGCGAGCGGGCCACGGGAAAATCAGGCTTCGGCGCCCCCGCCCCGCGCGCCCATTGGCCGCAGCGGACCGCCCCGCGCCCCACCCGTGCACATAAATACCGCGTCGCCGCGCGCATCTCCTCATTCCTCGCTCATTGCTCGTACGTAGCTTACGCGTTTCGTGTTACGTTATACCAGTGTACGTGTTCAGTGACCCTCGAGATGAAAGCCATAACGGCGATGTGCGCGACCGGAGCCTCGGTGCCAGCGATCGCAGGCGGTCGAGTGCAGCGGCACCGCGACGGCGAGAACGCAGAGATACAGATGTACCTTTCCAAGCTCCAGGACTTGGTGCCCTTCATGCCGAAGAACAGGCGTATCTCAAAGCTGGAGGTGATACAACACGTGATCGACTACATCTGCGACCTGCAGTCGGCGCTTGAGAACCATCCCGCCGTTGGGCAGTTCGACGCAGAGGCCGCGCTGGCGCCCTGCTCCCCAGCACCAGCTTCCGCGCCCCGGCCGCGCCGTCGCCCGCTCGGTGTGCGCTCTGCGCCTAACACAATCCTGAGGACGCAGCCCTCGCAGCACCACTCCACACATACGGTAAGTCAATCAAATTTAACTGGAACATCTTACCATCATGATTAATCATCCTTCAGATGCTCATAAATCGTATCAAAAAATCAAGAAAGTAATACACAAACACCATTAACGACTTGGCTTTGTCATTCACGATTTTTACTTGTAGGAAAATTTAATTTATATAAAGATTTGTGGCGCGACGCACGAATAGACACTATTGCATAAAAAGTAAATGAAATCGGCCGTGTCGATGTTTTTGCGGCGTGCACCTGCGCGTTTCGCAAGCACGGGAAGGTAAGAGCGGAGATGCTGAGTTTCACAACACGTGGCTACGCACAATTTTAGTTAAATCGTCACTAATTAACTTTATTATGTCTTATTAATTAAGGAAAACAAAATCTGACCTCACAAAAAACTTGTAGTATTGTTAGATTTTAAAGCAACAGTAATTTGCTTTCGCAAATGAATGCGAGTTGAAATCGGTATGATGTTCTGATTGACAATTGTTGAATATTTGATTTGTTTGTCCGATTGTGGCTTACGTCATACCGTCGTGAAATCAGCGGACTCCGGTAAACAAGCGGGCGCATTATAAACCGCTAGGCGCGCACGCGTGACGACTGCTTTGAATTTCAGCCTTGAAACGCGGCCACCTGCGCCGGCGCCGCGTAAACGACCATGTACCGACATACAATCTGAATATTCAACGACATATTTATTTTGCCTCGTTCAACATTCCGTTTCACACCTGCGTGGATTCGTTTCGTCATTCGTTCACTATTAATGTACTGTCAAAGTTCATTTCCGTGCAATCGAATATACGAGTGCACAGGCGGGCGAGGCGAGCCGAGACCGTCCGGTGTCGGCGGGCCGCGGCAGGTGCATCCCGCAGGATTTATTCGTCCACACGGTCGCCGCCGCAGCGCTCGTACTGTCTCGCCGTAAATTTTAATCACTGCCAGTTGTTGCAGCCGAGGGAAGTGTTCAGAACGGTGATTTAGGAGACGCGAGCCGCCACACTAACGTTACTTCTGCATGACTGTCGTTGCATAAATCGTATGCAATAGTAATTTTACTAACGAGCAATCAAAGTAAAGAACCGTATATAAACACATGTGTATATAATTCATGTTGTTAGTCATTCGGAACTCTTACGACTTTTTGTTAAAAACCGTTGTTACTTGCAGCTTTGTAGACGTCCGTTTCGAAGCGGCCGGCTAGTTACTGATCACGTGCAATGCAACAGCTGCCGGTAATTGTCAATTACCTTTATCCTTGTCCGATGTATTGAATTGCTACCGTTCTTACTAACGCAACAAACTACTTTAATTATCATGACTTATACATCTTTGTGGCACGGAAAACACGATTTAGTCTCCGGGCGCCTAGACTATTTACTAATACAACGCCTACACGATACAGGAACCGTTGGAATGTCGATTAATGTGACTGCATTCCAGAATACTTAACATAAAATCTCGCAAGGACGCCAGCGCTCTCGTATAATTTGATATCAGACAACGAAACGAGTTGGAAAAAAGAACAAAGCCTTGGCGCAATCGTGCCGAGCCGTCCGCGTCGTGCCTCGTGAAGCGGCGGCGAGCGGCGGTATCTCCGGGGGCATCGGCGCCCGCGCGGTCACGATACTCGACGAGTACTCTCACGACTCTGATTGCCCCCTGCACCTTCCCATATAATTCTCATACGTTGCATCGTTTAAAACATTCTCAAAGAAGGCGAAGGCATTAAGATTTCATTAAATGTCTTGCTCCATTTGACCTTTACCCTTCACGATTTCTAAATGTCAAATATACTCCCTCGAGAACTATCTTTTGCCTTTTCGTCCTTACCATAATAAGCGCTGAGTACCCACTTTAATCGACACGCTTTAGCGTTTAATCCAACCAAACACCCTTTTATTGTCAACTCCTATTGTACTGCTACCCCAATAATAATTTCGTTCTCAAAAACTCATATCGATGCGACTCGCTCGAACATGAAGCCGAAGAGTTTTTAGTTTCTCCCATCGGTCGTGCCATCTGATTCAATAGCACTGAGTCATCCAATTACTGCCCGCATGGCGCCTTTCGAAATCAATTAAGAAACCCCAAGAAACGAAGCTTCGTTTGGCCATAAATATAAGGCAATTTAATAAATAAGTTAGGCATGGTAGCGTCGGTCGCGTATAGGAACGAAGCCAGATAAATGTATCCGTGGAGCCAGTGCGCCTACGCGCGAGACCCCGCCGGCGACAGTAACGAGCCGCCAGGTGTCCGCGCCCACGCCGCCGCGCCGCTCCTCTCCACGTCTTTGTCTCCCCGTAGAGCGCATAAATCGCGCGCGTGAAAGTTTTACGATTACCTTTACGCTTCTCCGAAGTGATAAACCGTGGCAGCAGCGTAGACGTGGTTGAATTGCTCGGCGCGACCGCGGCTTTGCACACGTGCAGTGATTTCGCCGATCGCCTGGATTCCTTCGCCGATCGATTGCGGCCATTGTGCGGGTAACGGTCGCTCACAGCTGCGCTGGCGCACGTGGTGGCGGATAGCTAAGTAAATGCGACGCACCTATTCATTACACGGCCGACAATGCTCTTCTCATAAAGGGATTTCACGTGTTAGCTCTCGCAAAGTCTCGCTTTCGGGACATGTGTGTGCCCTCCCTGCGACGTGTATCCGTAAATAGGGTGTGGCCACGTGCGGCCGCGCGGCTGCGGCGCGGATGTGTGTGGACGGGAAACGGTAATCTAACACTTGCCGATACTCGGAAAGCTGCAGTGAAATTGGCAGCCGAGTACTAATCGGCCGCGGCTCCATCGCGCTGGAGTGGCTATTAGACCAATTGGTCGCGATGCCCGCACACAAATTAGGGTAGCGATCAACCAGGGCATCGTATGTACTCTAATGAATTAAAAACGGTGATGAAACAGCGCATATGCGGTGACAGATGGCCGGACGCGGACGGGCGGGATGCGTATGTGGCGTCCGATTATAGTGCCCGTCACAATCACTGACTGCGACGCTCGAGGGAATAAAACTGTAATTGGACATGATTTTATAAAATATGGCGAATTAATTTTAAACTAACTAAGCTTCAACTTTCTTTGTTACAGACTCCTGAGAAACAAGACCAGCCGGACAGGCCGATGTCGTGCTAAATGACGCTTAGGTTAATAAGGACATTATTATTTATGGTGAAACGTGAACGTCGAGGGACGAAGCGCCGAGGGCCGGGGCGGACCGGCACAGCGGCGGCCCCGCGCCACTTCCAGTGAACATCGTCTCGCGATGATATCCTAATGCGATCTCGTTACGATCAATAAACTACGTTAATTTAATTAATCTGTGGCATTACACGAAGACTTGAGCATTGCAATGCAATGACGGCGGTTGCGGCCGCTTGTTTTGTTGATAGCCTTTCTTTTTTTGTACAAAGCTTTACTAGTTCTTAGAGGGATGGACGTAAACAAATTTGTAAATATGGAGTGGTTTGTGGAACATCTACAGTTATCGCCACCTATATATCGCTATATTTTGTATCAAACAACAATGAATGTAATCTTGAGGACATATTACGAGTATTATGTACATGTTTAGTATGTTTTATTTTATTTTCTATTTAAATCACTTCTAGGTCTTTAGTTTCTAAACGATGCTTCCATTTATATCAAAGACGTGAATCGATTTAAAGTCGATTTACTTATTATATTATTTAAGTTGATTAAATTCACGAGTGTGATTTTGCATGGCGATTTTGTTGCTATTAGAGTTATAGGATTATTTGTATGCTAGTGCTGGACGCAAGAGTTCTTTTTTAACTTAAATCTTGCGCCGGGTACGAGTACTGTACATATTGTATGTAAAGTGAAGAAATTAATGATTATATAAAAAAAATTAAAGGCAAATTATCGATTTGAAACTATTATGATTTTATTTTGAATTTAAGGGAAAAATGCTTTAATTATCTTATATAATTCTTATTATGGCGTATTATGATTTTAATAGACTGTTATAGTTTTAGTTATTGAATGATGCGTAGCGTGTCGGGCAAATTGTATCGTTGAAATGGTCGGGTGTGATGAGAGTGGTAGGCTGACCTACGCCTGCCACCTCACCATCGCCTCACCACAAACACGTCACAAACTGTATATCTGTATAGACGATACTTTACGATTCGTTATCAGTAATTTCATCTTTGTTTCGATTTTGAATCTTTGCACTGATTTTTTACAAATGAAAACTACTATATTAATCAGAACATCTAAAAATAAAAAAGTATTTAAAATTATATTTATTGTTTCTATTTATGACTAAACATTTGTCAACCCTTTCCATAATTTATCCCTTCTTTATGCCGTTAACATAAAAAATTAATATTATTGATGATTAAAAATATACAGACGAATTGAGTACCTCCTTCTTTTGGGAAGTCGGTCAAAAGGAACAGAAGGTACCCATGGAGGTAGTACATACAATAATGGAGCTATGACATCTCTGAGAACACTAGTTTCCATTTAAATCTACAAAATCCTTATGCCAGAGATGACAATAAAAGGAATACAAACTTTTGAAAAAATGAACTAAGCTCTAGTACCTGCCAAGGATATATTGAATGAAAGAATTATTTAGTACTTAGAGAACATTTAGCAGAAACTTCACGTCTTGTGTCCGATCTCCGTGCAGGTCTAAGAAATGTACTTGCAATATCGGAGATAATTTAACACATTACCAAATCTAGTCTAAACTTATTGTTTAATTCTAGAATTCTTGTCTATTCGCATAAGTCTCACAACGAAATTGGGGCCTTCGTAACGGATGCGGTGATCACGCGATTGCATCACGGCCAATTATCGCGACTACAATATTTGGTCAGCTGCGAGCTTACTTTACACTTCAGTATCCCCGTTGATCTTAAATGAATTTTAAACACATGTGGAATACGGTTCAAAATAGCTTTCAACCTTAAATTGTTGATATCAAAAGATTTCAAACTTTATTGCATTGGTATAAAGTTCAAAAGCAAAAGTCAAATGATTCGCTACAACACAAATTTACTCGCCAAACATTAACTCAACGATGTTAAAACGTTCAACAATACAGCTAATTATCAAGGTGAACGGGTGAAAACAAAAAAGAAGGGGAATTAGTGGAAAAATAAGGCATTACTAGTTTAAAAAATGTATTCGCGACCCTGCCAGGATTCGAACCTGGAATCTTCTGATCCGTAGTCAGACGCGTTATCCATTGCGCCACAGGGCCTGTGGGAGCGTGGCGATATTTGCAGTACACTATGTTTTGAATACTTTGCATAAATGTTGATGTCAATTACTATAGTTTCTACTTACACATTTATAATGTCCATCAATGGTCAAATATAAATTTTGAATCAAATAACACTTTCGTGACACTTCAAGACTAATGTTTCTTTTTTTATTGAGGTTTGAATTCTTCCTTATATTTCATCTCTACTAATACAACATTTCGAATAAAGGCACTTGATTATTTTTAGATATTTTAAGCCAAAATTAGAATTATTCTTACAAATTAACAGATTTATTAACTTGAAGGGCACGCCCGAGTACCATATTTTTTTTTCTTTTGTTTTTTTGATGACGATGATTTCATAGGCTATTACAAGTGATAACTAACAGCTTATTGTTAAGACGGTGACGAATATGCTTAACGCTTTTACACCTGGATGTACTTAAATTATCAAATTGTAAATTGTATAATAGTGCTCACGCAGTTGTTAAAAATACGTTTTTTAGGTTCATTTGCAAAATAAATTAAGTGAATTGTTAATTAACTTAAATAAGAATTGTTAAACCATAGAAAATAACTTGTTAATCCAAAAAGAACTTATTTATGGTGTTTTGATTATTATGATAACTGTATAATTATTGTATCGATTGATATAAATCACCATAAATATTTTACGATTTAAAAAATATTAAGCAACTAAGACTACTTCTTGGAAACCAATTTTATTTAACTATAATCTTAGATGTATTCCATTAAATCCAAATTAAAAGGTTTTGCATCAGGTTATTTAGTGTATTTTCGTAGTTTTATCTTTTAGTAGAATGAAGGAATCTAAGATTACGCGTGGTGTACCGCAAGCCTTATCATTGTGATAAGGCTACACAGGTGTGGCCGCACCGAGCGCCGGATGCCGCGGTGCACGACTGTACATGTGTACTTGTTGTACTCATCACGTTGCATAGCATATGCAGACATTAAATAATTTTAATAAAATATATTACGTGTCAAATTTTCTTCCTAATAAATAAATAGAAAAGTTTGGATGTATGTCTGTTAAGTATTTCGTAATTCCTAAAAGAATGAAAGATTTCTACAGCAAAAGATTCCTTACCTTTATTAGGCAAAGAAAAAAATTGAAAAAAGATTTATTCAACACATTCTTTTATAAATAAAGAGGCTAGGCATTTCCTTCTTCTAAGTTACTAACTCTAAATAGCTGTTGTATTAACTAACATACGCACATTTATAATGAAAAAAATCTTACAAATCAAAACAGGTAGGTAACAGTTCTAACGGCGGCGGCACAAGGATGGTGTCGTATTTATTTATAAAGTAATTTCTTAGCAGACGATAAGGGCGCAGGTGTTCACAGGTGCGTTATCAGAGTCGCTTCGCGCCTCCGCCAAGGAATGAGTACGCTAACCAAGTTAGCGGTTCACTGTTAGTACTTGCGCACTCAAATTCTCCATCAAGCAGATTATCAAACTGCGCAAGTGATAAGTTAAACAAATATCGCCTACGTACACATAAATATTTTTACAGAAAAACTGAAACTAAATATGTACAAATTATGTATTATATGAATAATGAATGAGTTTTTTTCATATTCAAATAGTTGATTGTGAAATTTTTAAAACCGTAAATGTAAACTCTATTAAAAACTACATAAAAATGACAAGCTAGCTGGCTGTCTATAAGAAATGCAAATAAATTCATCTCTGTAATGTATACTTATAGATTTACTCACATTTGCTACGGGTACACTAACTGACCAGTACTGGTTTAGTCGATCCGGAAACTGAAGATTTTGCCTTTAACTGCTAATCACGGTTATCGCAATTAAAGGAGTCGTTCGCAAGGCGAGTGGACAGGTGGTGCGGCAGGTGTTTGCACCGGCCAGTGTGTGCGCACCGCCGCTGATAACACTGATAACAGGTAACGTAATCATAGTGCAAAACACTTCAAATGTGACTGATATCGAATTAGCGACAAGTTACGGTTCCTCCCGTTATAATTACAAGTCCATAGCTTCTTGTTACTTGCTTTGAAATAAGGCTTGAATACACATGGCTATAGTTGCATGCATAAGCATATAGTGTACATTTATATCTATACTAATCTTATAAAGAGGAAAAATTTGTATTTTTGGATTTTTGGTGTATTGATATAACTCAAAAACTACTTTGCCGATTTCAAAAATTCTTTTACCATTAACAAGCTACGTTGTCACTGGGTAACACAGGTTAGATTTTTTTATTACTTTTTAACTAAACGTGGGCGAAGTCTCGAGCAACAGCTAGTACCTTATATTAACAAGTAGATATCACGAGATTTGAATTTATGATAGTTATGAGCTTGCAAAATGACGAAGTCGTCGAAGGGATTACGAAGTTTAACACTGACGTGCTGTCGCGTAAATTTACAAGGAATTTACTGTTAAGTACTTGAAGAACAATATTACCAAGCACGCTATTTGATGATCATTTACAAACGTTCTAATCTGGTATAACTATTTATATTACCTTGACAGATTGATAATAAACTAATTAACTATACTAAAACATTTATTAATTTTAAAATACATTTAAAGTTAAGATCAATTATTGTATAACAAATGGCCTTCAACTAATTTTTTTATCAGGCTCAAATCCGGCAGCAACTGAACTTTGGCCTCAAACCGTTTCAACATTGACAAGTATGAAGTTAAACTAGCACCAAGGAATAAAAATCTTTTTAACCTATGTTATAACGTGTGTGGGCAAAAATTGTCTTGTTCAAAAGCATCATTCATACACTTTAGCTAGTCACCATTTTTTTCTCCTGTAAACAAAACAGTTTTAAACAAGACGTCCAAAATTAAAACAACTATCTAATATCAAAATAATTGCGTATAAGGTGACGGTATATGTATTTAATATTGTTAATTGTTACAAAGACAATGAGCTCCACGTTGCAAGAATTACGAAACGTTGAGCAATGTTTGTCGAAAGAATTGCAACAAGAAACCGCGAATTGTTGTAAGAAAACGCAACTAGGCAACGCGGTTATGTTAACCATAACAATGCACCGTTCTAAAGGTAAGCATTCACTAAAGAGAAGCAGCGATTAGCGGAACTATAACTGTTAATCTAATGATTCTAATGACTATGAAACAAAATAAAATTAATCTGACAGAATGTAAGTACCTATTAATTCCTTAGGAAACACTTATGACAGCATAAAAACAGTAGAATTTATGGTCTGGTTATTATTCCATTGCAATGTAAACACACCCTTAACCGCAAAACATCAGAGTGGCGACGCGACGTAATACAAGGCACGCAATCCGCGACAAACAATGGGCTCAAAGCATTTGCTCATACGTATTACGTTGCTTAATTTCTTGGAACATTTTATATCGGTTTTGATGTATAATTTACAAACACCAAAGGCCCTTCTCAACCCGTGTTGTGTCTATCTGCTCGGTTGGCGCCAATTTTATTATTTTTTAGGAACCATGAACATGAGAGGTGTACCCTTATGTTCTGTAGTTGTCTTCCTACTAATTACTTCAACTACGTGGCTATTTATCAAAACAATAACGAGGTGAAATATGACTTGTATCTTGAAACGTTAGTTTCTTCTACTATCAGACTTGTGTGAAGTTAACGCTCGGGATTAGATCTGTTGATAAGACTGCGTGAGTTTATACTTTATGTGTGTGTTCAATTTATTTTATCAGTCAGGTGTTTGCACGTAGGTTGCACCGAATGGCCCGCATCGTCAACTTACATCGTAGATCGAGTGCGATATTCATTTGTTTTTTTACGTCGCATGATAACATTTGAGATATGCGATATACGTTTAATATCGCTTTTTTATAAAAATAATCAATCTAATTAATCTATGATGTCAGTTATTGTTTTTAAACTTATTTTTATTTTTACTACCAGTTGTTTTTAAGAATGTCAAATATTAATATCAAATGTGAGCTGTTAGTAATATGTTTTTGTATAGATATAAGACAGTGAAACCTCAAAGTCAGTAAGTAATTTATAGTTCGGTAAATGAAAATAATGTCAGTAATGGCGGCTTGTTGGGGCGCGTCAACCTAGTTAACCTTTCACGCTACGTACTCTTTAATTATTCACTCGACAGTTTATTGTGTTCGATACAAAAACTTGTCAATCCGGTAATTTTCCATCGTCTGTACTATTTTAATATATAACATGAACTACATTTTTGTTTATAATTTATTACAACGCTAAATGTTTCTTTCCCAATGTAAGAGCTTTTATTTTATTTGTTACATAGATAAACCATTTTTTGGTTACCTTGTATATTTTCATCAATCCCGAAGGGTTACTTTTTATTTACCATCTTTTTATATTCAATAACAGTAAATAGCGGAAACGATATACAGAATTGTATTCAATGCAAGTCGTTCCTAAAGGTCAAAAGGCGGCAACACGAAGAAGGCTTTAAATATTCAAAGGGTGTAAAGGGCAACACTGCGCATATTTCCCCGGAGACTCCGGAACCCCTTACGTTTTATTATCAATACAACTCTCTTATTATAAATTTCTAATATGACAAAAGTTCATGGTTGTCAGTTGTATACTTTTGAATGGTTAGAAACTTACTATTGAAGTCTTTCTCCGTATTATGGAAGTATTAAAAATGTATGTCGAAGTGGCTAATTAGAATAGTATCAAACATTTGAACGTAAAATAATATAGTTAGTTAAGTTTTCCATCAAATATTCGGGAATATTCGGGCGTCTGCGACGAGCGGGACAAACTACGAACAAAATCACTACATTGAGCGAGAGAAGACCGCGCGGGGCGACGGGCGGGTGCGGCCAGCGGGCGCGGCGGGCGGCCGCGTTGCGCGTCAGGCGTCCGCGACCAGCGGCAGAGTTCAAGCGTATTCATGCAACCAGTGTTTTAATCTAAAGTTACATTTTCTGCACAATAAACATGCAAAATATCGACACGGAGACCTTCATAAATGTAATTAGAAGTTACCCTCCCATTTGGTGTTCTACAAATGCACAATATAAAAATAAAAACGTATTAAGAAAAAAGTGGGATGAAATAGTGAAGCTATTCCCAGGATCAAAAGGTATTTATTAGTGGTTTACTGAATTAATCCCTAAATGCACTAGAATACCCTGCTTATTAATCAGTTTATGTCAATATGTAGTTAAGTAGGTAGCTAGTTTACCCATTGCTTATTATTGGTATTATAAGTTATGCTACGCAGGTAAGAGCTTATACCACAGATAATAAAATACTATACTAGAATAACTGAGGCAACAATTATCAGCAACTATAGAGTTTTTTGACTGAGAAATGAGTTTAACAATGTTACATTATCAAGTTTTATTTTTACAGTGGCAGACTTAAAAAAGAAGTGGAAGAACCTACGAGACCATTATCGTAAAGAATTAAAAAGGTGTGCAGTTAGCTTATCGGGGGATCTGGAAGAAGAAAGGTACGACTCTAGTTGGAAATATTTCAACAATATGAGCTTCACTAAAGAGGAGTTAATGCCTGTAACTAACGAAATCAATATTAAACAAGAACCGGATAGTGAAGATGACAACAGTGTCAGCGCAGAGGAGGATTCCACAGAAACAAGCGTAGGGTGTAGGCAGGACGTTGACACTGAACAAACAGTAACTACAGAAAGTAGGAAACGTGCAGCACACGACCTTAGACAAGAATATTTAGAAATCGAGAAGAAAAAATTAAAACTACTCGAATATGAATCAACACGGCGTGGAACAGATGAATTATCTAAATCACAGGATTACCATTTCTTAATGAGCCTTTTGCCAGAAATTGAAAAACTACCAATTGCAAACAAATTTAGATTGCGGAACAAATTTAATGATGTGCTTCTGGAGGAGTTAAATACTATTTTTATTAGTCCACATTATCAGACTAATTAAAGGAAAATTGTTAAATTGATATTCATTCCTAAAAATGTTGTAAGAAGTATGAGATTACATTGATTATACTTAAAGTATTCGTTTTATTTTTCAAAACTTTCCTTGATATTCTCTTGATAAAAGAGTTAACAGTTACAGAGAAAAATACAAAAAGTTGATTGTTTTGCGCCACCGCACCCCTCCCCTGCTCCGCTGCCAGCCGCCGCTAGTAGCCTCCGTTATACACAGTCGCTTTATCGTAGCCAGTGCTACTGTCATAATGGGTATGTGTGACGGAAATGTTGCCGCTCACTTGGTGCATAGTGCATAAACTGCACACGTACCAGTACCGCTACTCTTATTTAAAGTTCTTGTCCCATTGTTGCCACCCAGAGACTGTCTGTCGTACACAGAATTGTTAAATGATATCGCTTAGTGTTTATTTAGTACGAGATTTCTACACTAAGGTTATCGTTAGTACATTATGTAATAGGACCCTTTATCTCTCGGACCTTATCCAACAATAATTACTGACCCGTCCAGGTTTTCTACGACCATTGGACAAGTATACGCCTCATGCACGTGCAAGTTCATACTACATACTGCTTGAAATATTACAAGATGTTACAATTTAATACGTTTTAATTTATTTAATCGCCGCTGCGTGTACACAAATCAAAGTGAGTCGCGTACCAGCTGAGCTGACACGACGTGTACGCACTGCGGACGGCCACCACAATAAAGCATACTGCAATCCTCTTGTTTCTAAATATAAAACGCTTGTTCACTCGTTTGCCATTTGTTTTGTCGACTATTAACCGCAGCGCTGACGAAGAGGTTATTTTTTTCGTAAATACACTTACTTCAAGAAATCCTTTGTGACCTTTTCATGTCGACAACCAATTGCGTATCATCGTATCTATTAAACAACTTCTAATTAGAATTTTGTATTTCAAATTTTACAAACGTATGGTTATGCAATTTGGTTAGTATCCTTCACTCCATTAGATAAATAGTTTAGAATAATTAAATTTCGAACACATTTTTATAACTAATTATTTTACGGCTATAGGGAAACTTTCGGTGCCGTCACCAAAAAATAGACGTGAGTAATAGCCGTAAAATAATTAGTTAGTTTAGTATATTTACCCAATAATATTATTACTCCCAAATCAGTACGTATGATTGGCAGTATTAATTTCGAATCAGCAATAATCGTCTGCACATCACATAAAAGTAAGTTGTTATTTCTTAGCGAATTTCTCAGTAAAAATTCTTAGACGTGTAATAAATGTTCGCTACGGTCATTAGCGGCCGCCCCGCACCTGTCACTTCAGATCCGAAACGAATTTAAAGTGACCGCCTTAAGAATTCACCACTTCACAACCAACTAAAATAGATAAGGCCATTGCTTACGAGCGGTGATTAATTTCGCAGTTAAACACACGCGCGTGCGTATCTCATAATCATAAAACAGCACTTGCCGGTCAGCCACGCCGCGAGGATTTCTCGCTCCATTTATTTTGTTTTACGTCGAATTGCAGACTAGTAAATGACCTTACGTCTCATCTATTATTCGACTAAAGATAGAGCATACATATTCTTTTTTTGTAAAGGTCAACAACTTACCTGTTTACAAGCAAAACAAGTGATTGGTGTAAAGTTGTTAAAAGATTGTTTGGACACAAGCTCGTGTAGCAGTCGTGGCCGAGCGGTTAAGGCGTCTGACTAGAAATCAGATTCCCTCTGGGAGCGTAGGTTCGAATCCTACCGACTGCGAATTTCCTTTTATTTTAATTTTTTTTCGTAAAATAAGCATAATGGCACTTTTAAGTTTTATATTAAAATATGTTTTACTCCAACAACAATGAAGCATATTTCATTTGTATTTTTGTTAATGTTTTTTAAAAGTGTAGACCTTCAAGGCTGGTCAGTTGTAACAGCAAGACGCCAGTTAAATAAAGAACAACAAAAGCCGTCGTCCCACGCAATGATCGGCGGGAAGATGGCCGCTCATTACGGCGAGTGCACGTGCGTTGCCTCCGGCATCCGACGCTTTTATCTGCACCACTTAGGGTTGCTCAAAAATATAGAATTCTTTATATTTCGCCTCCGTTATTTTTTTTTTCTACCAAATGTATTTCAAGATTTGACAACAACTGCGATAAATTAAATACTGAAATTGGATAAGAATAAATGGAATATTAAAGTATAGAACGATTAATTGACAGGATAGACATTGCAAGTAATATTTCATCGCTGATATAAATTAAAAAAAATTGCACTAAATCAACAACACAAATCAAATTTACACCTAATTGGATGAAGCGATGAGGAAAAGGAATAACAATGTATTTGTATATGAACACAATTTGTGCTCGAAACGAAACACTAAACCGCATTAGCTTCGGCCAACTGGCACCCCTGAGGAACGACTTGCCGTCATGGGATTCAGAGTCCGTACCAGGGATTTAAGGTTTCATTACTTTGGTGAAAAGACCCTCCGTATACCCTTCTCGGAGCCCCTACTATTTCCCGGTACAAGATAAACTTCGTACGCTCGCATTACATAATGCAAATTCGAGTAATTGTTTCACAATTTGCATTTAAATCTTGATTTTATGCGGTAGATGTTATGTATACTTTTTATATTTTAAATGAAGAGAGATTTAAGATATAACGACTAACATACTTTACTCAAAAGTTTCTATCAGTAGATATAATATAAAATTTTAAAAGATCTTCACGACTAGTGTATGGTGTATTACGAATAAAATATCTGAATTACCTAAGGTGTTCTTAAAAACGTGCTTATTGACTTCAAACATTTTGTATCTTAAAAGTAATTGTTTTTATTTTTTTTTTTGTTTTCAAATAGATTATTTCAGTACTGGATGAATTGATAAACCTTATCGACATATTAATCAAGTTCCTTGCAATACCAGTTTTAATGTACGGACATCGTAAACAAAATAATTAAAAGCCGATTTATTTCACAGATAGCAAGGTATATAAAATAATAAATAATGATAAGCTTTTATTCTTGATAAATATACTGGTAAAATTTCTTACTAATAATTAATTATAAATGCAAAAATGTACGAAGTAATCGGGATGGGAGAGATTACTGCTTGAAATAGGCTAAGTTTTTAATTCCTCGCAGTAAAGTATAGGTAAACGCTAAATAAATTAAATTTTTTTTATTTGAACAGAATAATTTCACTTTCACTGATAACGTATATTCATACAAATCGCCAGTTATTTTGTTATTTAATTTAAGTGGCATGTAAAATTTTATAAACAAAAGCATGCATGTAAGCATATTATATAACTAAGTGAAACGAAAATCAAATAGGCTAACATAGTTAATTTACTTTCGAGTTATTTGTGAGATAAGAAAAGCTATCGTGATTCCGTAGTACTGCGGCGTTTTCCCCAACAGGGAAATAAAAGCTATGGAGTCAAATGCGGAGGCTGGGGGGAGGGTAGCGAGGCGAGACCTCTAATGTACAAATATTGCGGACCAAATGAATATATTCGCCTCCCCTGTAACATAGGGCGAAACAAGTGTACATTTTGATTAAGTCACCAAGCGATATGAATTTATTGGAATCGTAAAGCGACACGACAAGATAATTAAGAAAAATGCACTGACATTTTCTTATTTTTGCGTAATTTTTTAGATAAACATTTTATAGAGAAAGTAAAAACTGAAACCTGTGAAACTTTTCTTTTATGTAACTTTAATCTTCTTATATAAGTTTTAAATGCCAAAGAATGTATTATTTGTACTAATGAAGATACTTAGTGTATATTTCGTAGTGATACTTGTTTCTGAGTCCAAATTATTTGTGTGACAATAAATCACATATTCTGTGAACATAAACGAGTTAGTCGTGAAGAGATCTAATTTAGGTAAAAAGTCATGTGCGTTTGTAAGTCGACAGTTGTTCGTTTTCGAGGCAATCCCGTATCCAGCCACGTCCCAAGTGTCCCGCTAATACTCCATATGGCGCAATATAAAGCGCGATGTACAAACCATACCATAAACAACCAATACAGAATGACCTGTGTAATCCGTAGTTAGAGATCCCCTAATTCCGGTTTACCGAAGATTGCGGGGGGAGCGGTAGATCATGTTGCACTGGTCTATTATTCATAGTGCTGGAAGGGCGGAAAAGTTGATGCAACGAC
The DNA here is from genome assembly GCF_000836215.1 of Papilio polytes. Lineage (NCBI taxonomy): Eukaryota > Metazoa > Arthropoda > Insecta > Lepidoptera > Papilionidae > Papilio > Papilio polytes. The sequence continues at coordinate 1,477,497 of NW_013525694.1, forward strand.
ATGTGCATGCATTAGGGACGATGCGACAACCAGACACCAACAGCTCGGTTCTATTAACATTAACAACTGGCCCGCGCCTGTACCCGTATTCCAGTTATTATAACTGATCACTGTAATAAAAAGGGCTTATTTGGACATAGATAACCAACAATTTATATTTAGTACAACAGTACTGCTACGCTTTAATAAATTTTGAGCCAAAAACTTAGTAACTACTGAACAAGGTTAAATAAAAGGTTAGTATTTACTAAAATATGTTTCATTGCCATAACTTCGAGTAGGATTTTGATCAGTCTAATCAAGAAACTTATTTTGAAATTACACAACTAAATAAACACCGGTAAGATGTTGGCTCCTGTTGAATTTCTTACCACGTAAATTGCTTGCTCTTTTACTTCACTGCAACACTTTAATATTCACACATTTAAGACTACATAACAATCAAATCTCTGCTTACATTCACAGACAATATTGTATACAATTGTCGAAGCAATGCAATGGGAACAGCCGATCGCCGGTGTTTGCGTTTCTCACGGACTGCCCACGCAATTCTCACCTCCTTTGCTCACTAAACATAGCTTATAAAAAGCAATTCGTAGTCTTCTTCGCTTCCTTATATGTTTGACATCTACAAGATAAAAGTTCAAACAAACATTCGTGAAGGAAGTAAAACAAGGTAACAGACATGGCCGAAAATCTCTCAACTTTTTCAGTTAAATCGACATTTAACGCAGAATTAATAAAAATTGGGTATCTTTTTGCAAGATTGTGTAGATGGAGATTATAATTCTTTAGTAGAATATTTATATATCGTTATTCGTATCTAAATAGCTAAATAGAAACTTATCTAAAGGTCTGTACACTTGACATCTTAACGGAGTGTTAAACGTTTTAGCGTTTCAACACTTCGAAAGATTTTGATAAACATAACGCGAAACTTAACTAAAGATAAGACGGGTCACGACTTCTTACGCACTCGGTAACTTGCCTGTCGAAATCACCACTCGAAGCGCGTCTCACTCAAGCGCACTTCCAAAACAAATATCCGATTCCTAATGTGAAAGTGTGTTGAAAACATCTCATAACAATCTTACACGTTGATAAAATGGATACTAAAAAATCTTTGAAGTAGAAAAGTGTGAAGCTACTTTTAAGATTTAGTGGTGATGTAATTTACAATTCAATGTGTCGAATTCTAACTCATGTCTTCATTGCATTCCAAACGACATAACCACGTACATTTCGTTTGATATGTACAGGTCTAACCTTTTTTAGTTAAAATCATTTATAAGTATTCGAAACACAATCGTAATCGTCTACTCAATAGCATCACAGCTGACCTGATACTCTTCTATTACTCAGACAAAACAAACTTCTGCGGCGTTAGCATAGCATAGATGAAGGACTTCTTCGATATGTCGACGAAGAGTTTACGAAAGGCATGTAATTAAACATTAAATAAACACTAAGTTAAATACATTACATTTAGAACTATTTTATCAGTTGTGTTGTGTATAAAAACCGCAATAAAAGCGTATTTTTATGATGGCAGCGGCAACGCATGCTGATGTGTTGATAGGCGGAGGTGACTAGTCGCACTAATTTACGGCCCATAGCAGTCACGATAGCGCTTCCAGCTAAAAAATAACCAAGCAATAGAGTACACGATATATTAACGGAAGATAAATGTTTATTAGAATTTGTAACAGATGTTGAGATTTGTCAACATTACACAGATATAAAGGTGAATGCGACACGAGCTTGTTTATTTTTATATCTAAATGTCATAATGAGAAACGTAGGAGATTTTTGCCTTATACTTTAATAAATCAATAAATAAATAATAAACTAATCATCGCACAACACAACATTGGCAATAGCCTCGATTTTACGAATTGTAAATAATTAAGACATATAGTTACGACTTGTAGTTTATAACAATTTTTTAGTAAGTTTTGCTCAGTGGCGCCTCCCTCGGCTACAATACGTACTAACAAGGTCACGCGGCGCGCACGCGGCCTTTGAAAGCAATTTAATGATTGTTTTAATGTACACTATCATTAGGGTAAAAACTAACTATAGATCTATAAATAATTAATACGTAGTGTACATTTATTGTTTAAATGTAGATGACGTCATTTTCTAAAATCAATATATTCATATTAACATATTAGGCTATCGTTTGAGTTATTTGATTTTAAATTTTGTGTCACGAAAATTTTATAAAGTATACTAAAAATACATTCAAATAGCAACTTTTTAATTACGCAACGCGTTTAGATTAATGTTTTAAAATTTTCAATATTACATCATAGGCCCTGTGGCGCAACGGATAACGCGTCTGACTACGGATCAGAAGATTCCAGGTTCGAATCCTGGCAGGGTCGCATAGGCTTTTTTTTTTACTTTTGCTGTCTTTACAGCTCTTTATTTATTTAGTGTTTAGTATTTTTTTTTCATGTTAATTAATATAGCGTTAAAGAAACAAGTATGCAAACATTTTTTTTTTAATTATTTATAATGTTAACAAAAAGTATACATAATTTTAGTATGTTAGCAATCAATGGCATATTTCCACTTTATATCTTATCTTAAAGCTTGTAAGGTGACAAAATATTTGAAGCATCCCGTAACAACCTTGAGAGTAACTTTAACCATTTTTTCTGTTAAAGATAAAATGCTAAACTTGCACAGTTTTTTTAAGTAATTGAAGATAATGCGTAAAGTTTAATAATATTTCGTATTGTTATATTTGATACGTTTTAATTAATCGTAGAAATGTTTAAAGATTTGCCTTAGTAAATTATAATTTCAAATATACGATAGTTTACGTAGGAGCCTTAAAAATATGTTTTCTCTTTAAACCATGTACAAAAAGAACTGATTTCAATGACTATACAATAGGCAATATGTAATATAAAGCAATATTCTTCGTATACAAAGCGACAAAATCAGCTGCTTTGAATCCCGGTATCAGTTGGGGGTCAAGAGCGCGGCTTCCGCTGATAAGGCGGCTGATAGCGTCCGCAGCCGCAGCATCCAGAACCGGGACAATGTTATTTATAGAACGAAATAAAGTGTCATTACAAAATACAACCGACAAAAACTGTGTAAGATAACCCGGCTGTGTCAAAAGAACTTTTTGCTGCAATGTTTACCGGTAGTGATAACGCTCGTTTGAAATGGTTTAGTGTTGCCATAAAATTATTTGTTTCTAGGATATTCTCACAAAACTTAATTGAAAAATGATGTAAACAAACTATTCTATAGACTTAAAACGCTCTTGTCACTATTACTTGAAGTACGTAAGGTGCATTGCGTCATAATAATATTAGAATGCACTTCCACACGTAAACAATACTTTCTACTATCGTCCAGTCTAATTTGATAAATCAATCCATAATACTTTAAAATACACTGTTATCTAAAATACATAATTTGTTTATGCAAATATCAAATTGTGTGTTTAAAAACTTTCTTAAAATACAGACACACACATTCTGTTTTCCACGATAAAAAGCAGAGAAAGTCAGACAATTTTAGTTCTCCGTTGATTTATGGTAACCCTATGACGATAGGAGTCATCTTCTAGCTGCATTCATACATCTGTCTCGATAATCAGGATTTTTTCCCTGTTTACTGGAGAGGGTTTCGATTTTAAATATTTTCTTAGCTTTTAGTCCCTTAGCATTGCAGGGCCGGCAAACATCCTGTCCGGGAACAAACACTGGCACGGTCACGCGACGAGACCCGGACATCGCGGACCAGCGCTAAACATCTATGTACATTACACTTATCTCTTCGATTTGTTATGTAACTTAGAACACGTTCTTGCTCGTTCTTCTAGTTTTTTCTTATATAGACTCACAATGTGGTATTCATTCATCCCTTTTTAACTGGACGTATTTTATCTGTAGTTGAGTTGAATTAGTTAGCAATTGCTCTTGTATATATTATATGTAATCGTATACATGCGTAGTTTCTTATTAATAATTGTCCGATATACGCAAGAGCTTCGAGTAAGCAGTCACATAAATTATAACATGTTAGAAAACAACAAAAAGTTGTCAAACAAGTCATTCTCCATTTTAAAGTGTAATAAGTACTTAGGATAAACGTAGACTTCTTATAAGTGTGCAATGTTAAAATTCTCCTGAACAACGCCGGGTTCTAACATTTAGTGATGTAATGATAAAACTGTAGGGCCCTCGTTACTAAAGTTGCTGACAGGCGCGGCTTTCGTCGACGTCGAGTGCCCTCCGCTCGAGTGATGCGGACCATCATTCGATTACAATCGGTATGAGCCAAGACCCTTAACTAATAAATCGCTAAGTCAAAATTTTACATTCAACGCCTGATGAAATTTATACATGCTAATGAGTTAAAAATTTCTAAAAACTCTCATGCAAACATGTCAAATTTATCTTAATTTGTTTCAATAGTTTGATACTGTTTTTTGAAGATTTTTTACACAAATATGTAGTCTTCCAAGCTATTATGTGAATGTTATGGTAAATTCTGTTTTTACTTCATATTTTACTTTCATAATATCAAATAGACAATCCAATCCCCACCATTGTTAAGCATAGCGCCAATGATTTTCCCATAACAGGGTACACAACACCCCAGTAACATTTATCTGCATGTAACTTTAAAAGGGTATCGATTAAGCTATGCAGCGTTTACACCGTGACCCCCGCCCAGTGCCCTGTGCCCGGCGCGTGGCGGTGTGTATGGCGGCCGCGTGGCCCGCCGCCTTTATCACTACGGAGATAAATCATTAAAATGCATTAAAATGCGTTACTATGCACGATTTCCTATTATTTTCTCTAATGCTGGTGATTGATTTTGCATTTCCATAACAAACATATTTTGTTGAACAATCTCTAAATACTTCTATAACAATATGTAATTTCATATCTGAAATGTATTTAAGGCCCTCTAATGTATGTGAATTGTACCCCTATGTAATATTCCTTCGCCCATTTACAATGAGTCAACGAAAATTTTTACTAGCTTCCGGTTCGACACGTGGTCTGACATCCGGCCGCGCACCGGAAATAAACAGTACGGAAACGATAAGCAAGTAACGCACTACTGTGGGAAAACTGTATCGATTTTCTGTGTTCACATTTCAAATATTTTAACAATATGGGTACACCTATATACTTCGCGAGGCGTAAAAAAATATTTTTCGTTAATAAAGCGTTACTCAAAATTACACAAACAGTGTAAAAAGGTAGTACCCTATTTTTGGTTACAGGGAAAAGGGTCCATTTTTTCTGTCAAGCATCAAGCCAATGATGCAATCGATCGGGTGTGGCAGTATTCCCTTGATATATTCTGTAGAAAGGGTTTGTATGTAATGGTGCCATTGTAGATAGACTTCATCTACAGTATATAAAGGATATATAAATATTTTAGTATAGAAGTATCAGACTTGTCTGATTGGCTAAGATTAAAAAATATAAATGTTTCTTGTTTAATCTGTGCCGTGTAATAATACTGCCTTGTTTTATAATACTTCAGCCAATAATCATACTTCCTCGTTCAAAAATACAGTAAAATCAGTTTCATTATTGAAAATCTAAAACAAACATATTATTGGTGTTACAAAGAATTTATTAAGGCACATTTACGCGCGGATTTCTATAATCTTAAAATAAAACAAACCATTAAAAGATACATTTAAAACTTTACCATTTTATACAATTTCGCAACATTGTAACAGAATATGCGATGGCTTAGCTTAAGTAAATAAAGCTATTTTATATCGACAGTCGCGATATCTCCAAAGGGACCCGGACACGGTTTTCCACTCGGCGCTACGTCGCCTGAATTACGCGATACGTGCCCGCAATATAAAGACATCCCCCTCTCACATAGTAATATGTTTATAGACTCACTGATAAATGAAATATATCGCAAATGTTAGAAGCAATCTACGAAACTGAGTAGATATTGATATTGATACATTCTTAATAGATATTGCTCCAGTATTGCGTATTTAAATAGATATCTTTTTCAATGTATGTAGAATCGAGGATCATTTTATGGAAAATCATGATACAAGTTTATATTTTTAAAGGGATCTGTACGATACTGTAAAAACCTGTTAATAAATAACTGATATTAGTAAATTATAAAAATTACTCATATTCTTTGCATCCAGATTGACTATTGTTTGCAACAACAAAGGGAATATGAACAAAATGAATGTATAAGTTTTCTTTCACCCTTACATTGTGGACCGAAGCGACCCGCAACATTTAATCAAATTAATCTATTTTAAGTAAATGTGAAATCATACGGGCGAGCCCGTACAAGTAAGGCGCGCCCCACTATGCAATTTAATAAAAAGGTTTCCCATAGAGATTAGAGCGCGCACTAGTAGTTTGTCGGTAATGAATCCACAACGCCCGCCGCTCCCACCGCCCTCACCGCCCCCGACGGTCGCGCCCTCTGTCGCGCACGTGTCCACCAATTTGTTGATTACGATCGATTCGTCTCTTTGGTTTCTTGAGAACACACGTTTTAGTCTCGGAATAGATTATAAGAACGAACTAATTGTCGCTTTTAGAAAAAAATATACACCTAAACATGCGTAAAACAATATAACTTCTATTTAATTTTTCGATATGTACTAAAATCAACATTATGTATATGTACTATAGCACGTCGAAGGGTTCTAATTAAGTTAGCAGACATGCATCTGCCAATTTGTATCGCCCTTGATACGAGCAACAAAATTCAATTATAACTCCTAATTAAATAGTTCTTGGCTTATCTTCAATGTATTTTCTTTGTTGATTATGTTTATTTATGTACAATTGTCCAAAACTTGGTAACATCACAAAAATGGTGCAACTTGATATTGCATTTTTATTCTGTGACAGATTTTTATAGTTTTTCCTCACAATAGAGGCAGCTTAGTCCAACATTTTATATAAATTTTATATTTTTACAATACAATAAGTACCAAAATTAAACGTTGCCAACACTAATGATAAATTCGAATAATTCATACACGACAAATTGTACGAGAAAGATTAAATCAATAAAATTGAAAACACATTAAAAATCCATTAAATGTAGAATATAAAGTACACTCAATTTAATAATATGACACACGAGGCAAAATTATACTATATCATAAACATGAAAAATATAATCGAATCATCTAGATAATATTTTAAAGTCGTTGCCCCACTTGCTGAACTAAAAGCTTCCATCAACAAGCTCGCAGCCACTTATGAGCTTCATATTATAAACAATAACATCGGAATCTTTTTAACACGTCATTCGGTTTATATACTTTGTATTAGAGCAAACGCAAACGAGGCGAATAATTCGACTTGTTAAGAAAATACGCGCACGTGCGGAGATGAGTGTGGCGCAAGAGTCGCGAGTTGCTAACCAATAATTATGAAACATACATATGTAATTCTATACATAATAAACATACATGCCCTAAAACCAAATTAACTAAACAACACCATACACAGGAGATATGGTAAGTAAAGCGATTGATAACCATATACATATTAATTAAATCTAGAATTAATTAGGCACATTTCCAAATCCATTGTCCAATTGTGATTCTGTTCCACTATAATTGAAGTGAAGGACTGAAGTTACACATACTAAAATATCACGTATGAACTCTTTGTAGAAGTCATGTTACGAGGTTCCAAAGACGCGCAATTTGGTACGGGAGTGCCTTAATCGTCACTAGTTCATTAATACGCAGAAATACTAATAAATACATTTTTGATTGATCAAAACATTAAAAATTAAAGTTGGTATGTGGCTTGTTTAACTTGCGCCAAGCCCTTAAACAAACAAGGCGGCGCCGACGCTGCAGATTATGAGAGCGCGTGATTAACGCACTAGCGCCTTCAACGCAACTACGACGCGCCTCTGCAGCGCCTACGCCGCGCCGGGCCGAACTGCCGGGACTTATCGCCGGATCAAACTTCTCGCAAAACTATCTAACAAAGTCTTCCAAACATAAACAACTCTAAGCCATACAACTTCGTATCGGAATGTACAGATTCTTGTTATTAATATTATCTATTGCTATTATTTTTCAACGCTTCGAGTTCGTTAAGCAGATTTAAGTACTCTTTATTGATTACAAATATAAATCAGCTTATTAGTTGTTACTTTTTCTTCCTCGTTTTTCTGTTACATTAATAAAGAATTATGAAATAAAATATACAGTTGATAATTTTTACATTTATAAGTCTTTCGCTCCTAGCTACACTAGGTAACTATTGTGTTTGTTGCCCGACTGATAAATAGGGTTGATTTACTTGTTTTTTAAACACTCGACACTGGCCCAATCCGCTAAGGGAGTGCCATAGACAAGAAACTGAATTGAACTACTTGTTGTTTTATTGCTATATCTTTATTCATGTTTTCGGGTATATTTCAAACTAACAAATTGTTACATAAAATTACCAATGTTCATATTGATTAACTCTCTAAGTAATGATGACGATTCTTCGCAGCTGCTCATTAAGAACTCGACGATAGTACTCGTAATAAGTGGTATAAATCTGAAATAGATTATTATCGCGAGTGCTTAGTGCGAATAAAACTGCGCATGTGTAGAAACCGGCTCTTGTAAATAAATCACTGCGCGCGCACGTTGTTGCTATGACTACGCGACTGTACTTCCACTGACTCATGTGAAAACTTTTCAGATATAAACGTCTGGTGACGAACATAAACAAAATCTTCTATTTAAAATCATTATCCATTAATTACAAAACTTTAATTGCAATTTTTATGATTTTAGATTTCCAAATTAAACTTGCATGAATATGATTTAAACGACTTTAGTAATGACTAGCTTTCGCCCGCGACTCCATCCGCGTAGAATTAAAAAAAAACAAAAGCGAGTAGCCTATATGTTGTTCCAGAGTACTTATACGTCTATACCAAATTTCATCGAAATCCGTTTAGCCATTCAGGCTACAAACTCTAACAAATATATGGATGGCAATCCATCTATCCATCCATCTAAACTATTATAGTCCTAGTTTTCGCCTGCGATTCCATCTGCTTAGAATTTAAAAATTAAAAAGCTAAGTAACCTACGTGTTCTTCCAGACGATCCTCTAAATCTATCCCAAATTTGGTAAAGATCCGCTCAGCAGTTTAGGCTACAAACTCTAACGAACATCCATCCATCTATCTAAACTTTCGCATTTATGATATCAGAAAGATTAGTATGATTAGTTGTAATGCAAGAATTTTGCTTTTACTCTTAACGAAAGTAACAATTGCTATCTACCAATGATGTAGCTTGTAATTACCTAATGATTAATATGGAATATAATAACGGTTATCATCGTTTAGAATTATTAAGGTACTAATATAGATTAAATTAATCAATATGTCCAGGACATAAGGTTTAATTTATTTGTGTACATTCGTGGCCGCAAGTGGCTTGCAGCTGTCACTTTGTTGAGACAACAGTTGCGAGTGTCGACTTGCGACCACCATTGCCGAGATTTATTGTGTATTATTTTTTCTCATTTTCATGTACGATTACTCACACTTTAATCCAAGCTAGAGTTTATTCTGATTCAAGTAGACGTCAAGTTGGCATAAGTAGAGCTGTTTCAATCGTGTCGCGCCGGTATTGCTATGTCTCTAATTTCAAGCTATTTTATTTTCTGTCAACTTCTCAGAAGAATATTAAATGAGTCTGATTTATATATTTGTTAACAGCAATGTACTGTTTTCTCGTTACAAAAGGTTGAGTACTTTAATGCCATTACGTTAATTAGGAATTAATACGTCTTAAATAACTATTTTTTCCCAAAACATCGTCCGCGTAGATTTAAAAAAAAATAATTAGCCTATGTTCTTTTACATAGGGAAGTGAAATACGTAACTAATATTCGTCCAAACTTTTGAATTTATAATATTAGTAAGTAGTGTAATTAATTGCACATTTTACTATTTATTACATAAAAATAATAATTAATTATTTTTCGCTTATTCATAGACGTATATTAGTTACAATAAAAACTTTATGATATCCGTAGCTAAGAAGTAACGTGATAATGGCGGGCATAAATTTTATTTTCCCTGCGTTTTGAAATACCATGGCGCCTTCCTGATTTAATACTCCGTTTGATGTTAATATACACTGCTGAAAGACAAACGCCACTTAATAATTCTACGTATCAATAAATAAAACATATGTTATGACGTGTTATGTATCAAGATTTTCATATATTCTACAAATAGTAAAAAAAACAGCTCAAACATCGCAAACAAATGTAGCGTGACAAGTAAGACAGTAAGTGGTATAATGGCAAAGCCTACATAATATCTGTTTATTGTTTTTGATTAGGGGCTTGACCTGTTTAGTCTGTGTTGTCTAACACATGGTCAGATTAAATTACTTCAAGCGTTGATCGTGAATCTTTTTCGTTGGCCTCCAAATAGAGACTTGCCAAAGGAAGTCCGCTCCGTGCATCCTCGTCCGTTATAAAGGCACCAACTGGCGTGATTTTTAAAGGAAAAGCATCCAGATGAGCGCAGTATCTTGTGACATGAACGAAAATAATTTGAGGCAGCCGTTGCTCGGGCGACATACGGGGACACGTGGCCGCGATATATTACACGCGAGCCGCGCACTAAAAATATTGTGTTGGCAAATTAATGGGCATTCCCGACGGTGGCTTGTGGGATGAAAGGAAGTGCCTTTTATATGTGAAACGTTGGTTTTGTATGAAAACGCGCGGCAGCCGCGCGCACCTGTCCGCGCGCATTGGACAGCGCCGCACGCGCAGGGCTGTGGTCTCACATAGACATAGGAAATGTCCTAGCTAAATTAATCTAATACGTTGATACTTCTAGCCAATCTTACACCTTGTAGACTAAAGGACCTGACGAAACCATTATACTTTCCAAAAAACAATGATGCAAGGTCAATAAGAATTTAGGTAAAAGAAACATACGGCTACAAAAATTGTAAAATATTATCTTCACACTTTAAGTGCATATAGATTACGAGTTTTAAGAAATATTTTGATTTTATCGAGTTTAATTGAATTTTTTTGGACACTTTCTGTCAGACAGCCCTGGTGGAAGCGGATGCGACAAAGCAGACATGTGTCAGAGTGTGCGTCAGTTTCGTAATAATTGAGCAGATTAATAACCCTACAGGGTGTTCATATTTCGCCGTCCGGCTGTCGCCGTCGCGGCCCCTTCCGCAACGACACCTTCTTTCATCTTTCAAATCATTCCTACCTAATAACAAAATGAAAAAGTTCCTACATTTTGAGGTATCTAAAGAAATGAAAAACCGGTACTAATATTACTGCTTTGGATATATTTAATACAATTAGAATTAAGAAAAATATTTCTTACAAGCTAATAACATGATGTATGTAACGAGAGAATGTAACTTAGGGCGGGCGGTGTAGCCTCCGAAGCTTTTACTAGTTTTTATATAAAAGCTTTGTTTACTAGGAAATAGATTTATCATAACCAAACATTATTCAAATAAATCAATAATTATTAGAAAATTAGTAGAAGAGAGCCAGTGATTTAAGCGACTTATCCCTGTTATGCAAACCAACTACAAAACTCCAATCATATATCAACTTATTTCATTACTAAGTTAGTGGTACCATCTTAACCAAACTTTCATGTAAATGCATGTTTAAGAATAAGTAACAGAGTGGTGTCTTAGGGCGGGCGGCGCGGAGTCGGCGCCGGCGCAGTATAAATACGCAGCACGTGCGGCGCGGCGCAGCTGCCGGCCACGTGGCTGCCTCTTTACGCGCTAAACGAAAATAGATCATTGTCTCGACACGACACGCCCACCCCGAACATAAAACACCACATCAAACAATATATAAGATACTAAAATCGCGCGTTTATTTGCTCAGCGGTACTATCAAAACACCTGCTGACTGTTAAAATTGCTGCGTTTAAACATAAACGAATATGTATGACGGCTTCCGATTCTCTATACTGGTGGTAGCACTATGTTGATTTCTATAACGTAGCTCAAAGCTTCGTTCCAATCAAGACGAAATCGCTATATCAAAACCAGAACCAAATGAGTAAAAGAAGTTATATATTAGCCAGTATGTAGATACTCATATTTTACAGTAAAAACGAAATAAGTCTAGGAAATAAGAAAATAATGCTGCAAATGAAACACCATGTACCCTCTTCAATTTTCAATTGTACTATGCAATGTGTCCTGATCCTCGAGTAAGAGGTAAAAAGACGACCGACTTTACTTCCGAAAGGAAACACTTCCGCTAGTGATGAGCTTCCTTCTTACCTTTTGTTGATCGCTCTTGTTGTTAAAAAGTATTGTGTCAAGTACTCGCACTTTTGTTATAAAAACAAAGCTAGTATAATATTTCAAAGACTTGAAATGTGCAATGTGACAGAATGATCTGAAATCCTACGTAATTAGACCAAACATTCTACCGTTTAATCGTACCTTTAGCTCTGTAACATGACACAATATATCAGTGCCAAAAATTCAAGAAATTTATCTGCAGTCTTTTAACGGATCTATTAAGAAGCATCGAATGGTAAAGAGCAAGTGCATTCCACAGTTTATTGTTTACAGATTCAGTCAGCGGCCGACAACTGGCCGAGTCCAGCGCCAAGTCAAAATACACGCGCCACAGCGGTTTGTTCTTTTTATTTTTTACGCCTACAAGGCTATTATTATAACAAGTCATTAGATAAGCATCGGTGACATTTTCAAATATATTTTAGGACTAACGACTTGTAGCCAGTTTTTTATAAACTTCACTCAATGGTATTAACATAGAAGGTAGGTTCTATGTTAGCTCGAAATGCTTCAATCAATTTTTGTAAATAATCGGAGGCCAAAATTATTGTATTATTGAACAGAACTATCTTTACTAATATTATAAACAGGAAAGATTAGCATTTTTGTGTTTTTTCATGTATTGAAATAACTCCAAAACTAATGGAAGTTCTTTCATTGCTAGAAAGGTAATTTATCTGTGAGTAGGCTATATTTTTTTATTTTTCCCGCAGGCGAAGTCGCGAGCATCAACTAGTCGCTAAATATGATGAAAAATTAAGTATAAAATCTTAACAAAAACTTCTGTTGATATAACTTTAGTTAATTACTTTGGACTAAGAAAGGATTACATAAAATGTGATGTTTTTTCTCCAAGAAATGATTTTATTAGAGCACGAAACTTTCCGAGCGATTTATTACAATTTCGCTAGCAAGCACAATTTTGCTCGGCTCGGAGCTCCGGAAACTCTCCCCTGCGATCGATAAGCGGCCGCCATTTTGAATTTTCCGACCAATGCGTAGCAATGGAAAGCCATCGTCATGGCAACGGGGCGCCGCCGCCACTACTCGAAGGGGAAAGTGCTATGGGGAAGGCTTTATTGTTCCTTTACGTTTTCACGTACATACATCTACATATAAATATAGTACGTCAGGCTGTACCTACACAGCCCGTTGATTAATTGTGCTTATTTATTACGTAGTAAGTACATTATTAGATGTCACGTCATGTTTAGTAAACGAAAAATCATTTTACATACCTTTTGATATGTTTTTATGATACATGTAAAACAGTTAAACAATTAAATGAAAAAAAATTAAGTCATATTCTATCTAATAATTTGAATCAAAATGATTTATCTAATTGTTTACTATAACTACTATCGTAATACTTACTAACATTATAAATTCGGAAGTTTAGATGGATGGATGGATGTTTGCTAGAGTTTGTAGCCTAAACAGCTGAACGAATCTCCATGAAATTTGGCACAGGTTTAGAGCATAGTCTGGAAGAACACATAGGCTACTTTTTATCCCGGTAATAGTTACGGTTCTCGTGGGATTAATTAATTTAGTTTTTTAATGTTTACTCGATCATTCTGCAACGGTTCAACATATCTTATTGAAATTTAGCACAGAGGTAAAACAGAGTCTGGAGTACACATGGGATAAGGTTCATTCCCGAGAAATATCCGGTTCCCGAGGGATAAGTAGCTTTTTGTTTTTTATATACATAGTTTTAATGTTTTCTAATACCACGCGGACGAAGCCACGTGCATCAGCTAGTAATGTAATAATGTAACAACTAAAATTTCATTGTAATACTTCGGGATTTTTATACCTAAATGTTTCTCAACAAATGGACAAATATTAACAGCTATTGAAGTACCATTTATGTTTTCCGTTTCTAATTGTTTAGTACGTCCTCATCCTGGTTGCTTGACATTACAATTGCATTGTTTCCTTACGTTTGAATTCATAGAAATTCTTCACAGCCGCATAATAGACAATAAAATTGTTCACTATTCAACCGCGAAGTATTTCGTTATATTGTGCCAACACCGGTATCGCAGGCACAATGCATTGACGCGCTAATTCCTTACAAACAGTAAACGGTATGAACATCTTCCTTCATTCATAATACTAAAACCGCTTTGAAGACACTTTGTGGAGTACTCTATACTGTTTATGGCCTTGTTTACAGGCTCTCTAACAAAGAATAGACACACCTGCGACCTACCTGTTTCTAAGAGCGATTGTCTATAATCACATGTTCGGCATTATCACCTTTATTCAGTTAAATTAAGGTAGCAAATAGCTTATCGAAGTTGCCGAGCGGTCATTCTCAATTGATCGTTCGGCGAAATCTTGAAGAGAGCGCTTTCGTGCAGTTTCCTGTGTTTGTTGAGGAACAATGGGCTATAAGGCGGGCGGAGAGAACGCCGCATCGACAGTCGACGCAGTATTCAGAACGTAACGTTATAGCAAAACTATTCACAACAGAACGACTATTCAATTGGTGAGCTCAAACCGCGCTCTGTTGTCAGAACGTAGCGCATTTAGTCAACATTGAATATTCAACACATGCAAATTATCTATGCCTTATCTGTATTTCCTTTCAGCTGTTCGTTTTTTAACGTCTGAGATTTATTTAGTTGCAGAGGAGCGTTCTGTTTAGATCGTTCTAACTATTAAATATACGAAAAACATACTTAATACATCCAGTCATTCAAAATACAATACATAATATAAATATGAACTACGTCAATGCCAATTACATACGAATGGTCAATGAACCGAAATACAGAAAGCAACAAACTGTATAGAATGTTGGTAACAATGCGACAAACATGCAAGAGCGAGCTGACGGGGGGGAGGGGGAGGGGCATTGACTCACAGATTGCAGGTGCAGGCTGTGTCGTCACTGAGGCATTGTCCCCGC
This sequence comes from Papilio polytes, assembly GCF_000836215.1. NCBI lineage: Eukaryota > Metazoa > Arthropoda > Insecta > Lepidoptera > Papilionidae > Papilio > Papilio polytes. The sequence goes on from NW_013525694.1 coordinate 1,492,763, forward strand.
ACCCCGCACCCCGCATGAGCCGCCTTGATGCCTTCGCTATGACCACAACAATACTTGTAATTTCGTAAATTCTAGTATTAACAATAACTTTAGAAGATGGACTTAAGAAGGACTTGAAAGCATCCATTGAAAGTTTTAATTACTGACAATACATAGACATATACATAATGTAATAGAATGAGGCGCCCGCGCATTCTGCACATTCTGAACATAAATATATACATATAATTAAACTCATTAGACTTCGGTAAATGATAAATTAAACAAAATAATAAGTAGTATTTCATTGTGAATATAAAATTCCTTGCCATCGATAGAAATCCGCAAACTCAATATCAACGTATCAAAACTAAAATAACATAAAATGTTCCTAGAAAGATGCCGTCCTTTACTGAAACCTTTTAGCTGACAGACAAAAAGAAACGAGGCAAAATTTATCATATCTTTTGAAATACAAAATGATGTCGAAGAAATTTCTTTAACCAAAATAAGATATGGCCAACCTGGGTATCGAATACATCGCATTTCTGGTAACCATATCGGGGGACTATTACCGTAAATCTGCTCCCAGATCGCAGATGTTTTTTTCTAACTCCGAAAGGAAAGCTGACATCGCCTTATACCCTATGAACATACTTAAAGACCTCGTTACTAAAAGAAATCTCTGCCTTCCTCAAGACATATCGCATACCATATTTGGCCTAAAAATGTACATATTGTGGGGAGAGATTTATATGGAGTTGCTCGCAAGCAGGTGAACCGAGACACGGCGTTTTCTTATTATTATAATGAACAAGAAACCAATGATTTATAGTATTTGAAATACAAAACATAAGAAATTGAATTAAATTATTTTTATACATGTATACAGACTATTTAAATAAATATCCTTTTTGTGCCCAAGAAAAATTTCCATTTAAGTTAAATCATATTATCGACGTTAACTGTTAAAACATTGTTATAAAACAAGTCTTAATATTTTTACTTAAATATTTTTTCAGAGAACTTAGTACTTACAGGTTAATACTTCATCAACAACTACCGTATAAACATCATACGTTTTATGTACTCTTCGAGTACAAAACAGTATCTATCAATATATGGTTATTATTGGAAATCTTTTGAAAAATTGCGAAGCTGTGTAACGATAACATCAAAATTCCTTAAGAACGGCTTGTTCGCAAGCCCGCGTAGGCGACTGGTCACAGGTTATCTGTCGCCGTCAGCGTGGCGCCTTCTTATCAACCTGCAAGCCACATACACCAACCATTAGTCAGCGTCGACATCCGTACCGAACAATAACCGCCTAACTTTTTATCGTCTACACTTCCCAGTGAGTTATGGACCGAGACATTAGCGGACAATACGCCTCTGTGTGGCCTAAGCCTTTGTTTTCGGTCAATCAATTATAAGGTCTGTTGCACAGACTGCTTAATTTTAAACCCTTCGTAACTGATTTTCTTGACTACCAGTTTAGTGTGTTCGATGACGTAGTTTGACGTTAACTTTTAAGTCCGCGTCACGTTGCTACCTGCAGCTTAGATCCTACTTATTAATATTTCTTAAAATAATTCTAGAAATTTCTTTCTTCTTGATAGATACCCATGCTTATGCTTATTTAACTGTTAAAAACATACTAACTAACACAAGGTTAGATGCTTAAATCATATTATTTCGCAATAAATAAATTATAATAAATTATCAACAGAGCTTCCGCTGGTCAAAAACATAATTGATCAAAGAATTCCGAATCAATTTATTAGTGAGTGACGCGTTATTAAAAACATCTAAACCGATTCTAATTTAAATTCCAAAATAACCTCGAAATGTAAGGGCACCAAATGACTAATCAAAAATTCTACGAGCAAGAAACTTTAACCCAAAAGAAGGGTACCGTATATATTTAGACGGACAACATGACACCCATTTTAAGAAGGTTTTAATTCATTATACATAGAGGAAGCGGCACGCTTTGTTAGGCCCATTCACTTAATATTCTGATGGGTACTACTGGCGCTACAATAGTTAAAATTTGTTAGCTGTATTCTATGTTGCAAATTCTATATACTTACCTCAGTACTTGTAGGTTAATATAATCTTTTTCATTTAATTTCAACCCCTTTAAAGCATAACTATTACTAAAGGAGATTTTAATGATGATTGGTTGTCGACAATACAGACTATCGAGATAGTTTTTGTTCCACAAAAGTAATTAGGCTGTAGAGAAAAGGCTAAAAAACTCCCTTTGTTGTTGGCCATTACAAAAGTCTCGAAATAGACATCTATTGGCTTATAGTGACGATAGTAAAATATTGTAAAGAATGCGTTAATTTCCAGTTTTGTAAATAAATCCCTGGTGAAATAGTGTTAGTATAGAAGATTGTATTCAGATAAAAAAATAAAGTCTTCTATTTATCCAATACGTTAAGGATCACTAAATCCACGTTATTACAATCCTTGGGAAACCTCTTGACATTGTGAACACTTACAAAACACAACAAAAAAACACAAACGCTCTTTCAATACAAAAATGCACCTGAGAATGAAGGCGGGACTACTTGACTAATACCTCGATTAGTATAAATCATCGAATTATGTATAATAGGCTACGTTCGTAAACTATTGCTGGGTTTTTACTCAGAATACATCGAGCTTTTGGTTGAAAGCAGCAATGTAAACGTTTTAATACGAAAGAAATCACGACACGAAGAAGGAAGTCTCAGGTAGTGGTTAATAATTCGTTTAGTAGAGGTTGCGCCCACATTTTTTTCTAGCGTCGGCCACACAGGTGCACTCGTCGCCTAATTTCTTATTCCCGATACGATACCGGTGCTGTGGGACAAAGATTTGTTTTAATGGCTCTTTGTACTCATGAATAGATTTTAGATAGATAAACATTTAAATTGACGAAAGAAATTGAACAGAGTTTTTCATAAAAGTCAGTTTAAGATTTTTCAAAAGTAAAGTTTATAGTAATTTAATATTGCATTTCAGAAATAAATAATATTTGTAAAGTACTAGTAAAAATCAGAAAGAAAAAGGTACCTTAGGCCAATCATCAACAACCTTTGATAGATTGTTTGTTGGCAATGAATCTTGTTGGTTATTTCTTAATCACAGTTAAGCTTCAAGCAATGCGAAAGCGATGCATTTCAAAAAACATAAAGTTAAGCCTCCGAGTCTCATATATCAAAGAGCATATTATACATTTACTATGTAGGGTCATAAACTCATTATACATAGATATCCAAATCTCTACAATTAATATTTAGGACGTGTTGATCACGACAAAAGCTAATCACAACACGTAAGCAACGGGAAGTAGTCGTAGCTGAGGTTTAAACTGAATGGCGTCGTTTTACTGCCACCGTACGACTAGGAAATTCGACAGTTTGTAATTAAACAATTGACACCATTATAAACTAAAGAGATAGTAAACTATCCGTGTTGTTCTTTGTTAACAGTTTGTAAATTGTCGAAGTCGAATAGTCAAATTGTAAACTGGCATTTGGTTATATTATTATGTATGAATGCTAGAATCAAAAGATTTCTTCGTAGGATTCGTTATGAATGCTTGTATAAAAGGTTTATCGCGTTTGATTTTTTCGGCTTACAATTTGCTTTCAATTTGAAACGATGGTCAGATTACAAACTGACGATGTTCACAATGAATCTGTGACAGTTATAAAGCGAGGCGCCATTTTGAATTCGTGTCGACGCAGGTTATGCATTCGTATTGTCACTGGTAGCTGGGAGGTCCGCATCCGGCGCCGGACATTTGCATCGAACGAGACTCGAATCGATTATTTCATTTAAATCATGGCAGTATTTTATTACAATAAATTCTATTTCACCGTCAATACGATTTATACACCCGATCTTTATAGCTTTTACTTGTTGGAATACTAAATGAAGTTAAAGATAAGAGAGAACAAATATATCTTGAAAGGAAACGTTTTATGTCAATTCTAAATAGCAGTTTTATACGTGTAATTCATGCCTTTCTATCCACCAAGGTAGGGACAGCGCCTGCATTCACTTCTAAATATTCTAATCACGTTATACCAACTGGTATAATATAAGACGATCTTTCCTCATTTTATTGCATAGTATTGGATTTCATCTATCAAATATAATGCGGATATTTACATTCTTAACGCATATAAAAACACAGCTAACCTTCGTAAAAATGTATATCACGATCGATCGTAGATTTGAATTCAATAAAATGCACAGTTACCAGCGAAATGAAAACTTAAACCTCGTTAATGACATCAACACGCTTTTTATACATGAATAACATCTAATAAAATATGAAGAATAAGAGAAAAGAAAAAGTGAAGTGGGAAAATAAAAGAGAATTGGAATCCTAACTCTTCCAACAAGTACAATGCCATCACGATATTTACTAGTACTAAATCTAAACATGACACTTTAGTATTTTTTCCCAAAAAATAGACACTTTCGTAATTGCATTGCAAGACCTCTAAGTGCAAAATCAACGACAGGTGGCCCCGCACGTGCCGCCTTGAATGAAACGCAATGAATGTCAAACTATACCGCGTTTACTGACATGTACCAATCATCCGCAACTTCTACGCCTTGAAAAAACATTGTTATATGTAAAGAAATAAAGTTCATTTTAAAATAAACTACTAAAACTCTTGAAACCTTGTTTAGTGAGCGAAACGCGAAGATACTTTCTGATTCCATATCATTAAGATATTTATTGCAAATGTGTGTCGTATCGTTTAATTTTAGCGACTCTTACCAGGGTCGTAAAATTTAGTTTCGCGTGATTCCGCGCACCCCGGGACCGAGGGTTAATTCGCCACCCTCTATGACTGTCTGACTTTTCATTATCGAGATGTTTTATTAAAGAAGGGATGGGGACTGAATTGGAGGGTGGAAATAGGGCTTCCGATTTTGGCCGTTTCCTTATAAAAAAACATGAAAAAACAACATAAGATTATTTCTTGAAAACAAAGCAAATGCAAATTATCATTATTTCTAAAATATCTTGATTCAAAGTTATTTATCTTAGGAATATGAACAACACATGTAATGTAACAACACCAACACACTATTTATTTGTTTAAAATTGCAAAATAATACAAATTAAATGTAAAGTGGCAACCCTATAGTACATTGGCGTCCCCTCCCGCGCGCCCCCTTTGGGTGGAATGTTTACACTGGGATTTAGGGTTGGCCATATTGCATTCCTATAGACACAAAACAAAATAACATGCACTTACTTGTGATTAATCCCTATCGTGTCTCCAATATATTTAAATATTAACCAACGAAATTAATAAAATTTAGAGATTCATAACCAGTTGTGTCGTCGCTTGACATAAAGTAAAAGTTACCTTACCATAAGAAATATATTTTTAAGTGCAACAAACTCTAATGAACCTGAATCTTATAACTTAATATTGCAAAATAGGTTAAGCTGTCTTCTGAAAATAATTTATATTTTCGAAATATAGTAAAATTTGATAAAAATCAAAAAAATATTTATATAACCTGTAATCTGACTGTAAGTATATAAATCAGAACACTACCCCATCGTCAGTTAATTGATAAAACACAATATAACCTTTGAATTAATAACATCATTCAAAATTCAATGACACGTGTTGTAACCTAAATATTATTCTCAGTCAATGCAAATATTATAACGTTCTAATATTAGTTATACTGATTTCAACCTTCTTATACATGATTATCTAATTATTATTAAAAATAGATTAAAGTTTAATACATAAAACTGAGCTTTTCAACAAATTAAAATTATTAATTTTTCATTCGTTACATGGAAAAATTCTTATTTAATTGCACGTATCATCATCATCACCAGCTCACTAGACGTCCCCACTGAGGGGAACCTACCCTAAATAAGGGGTGACTAGACCCATAGTCAACCACGCTGGCCCACTGCGGGTTGACTTCCCACATGTCTTTGAATTTCTCCGATATGTCCAAATGAAAATTCGAAAATAGATAATCACATTGGTACAGCGGGATTCGTTCCCAGGACCTGTAGATTACAAGTCAAGTGTTTAAACCCCTCTGCCACCGACGCTAGAATTGCATGTGTAATAATCATGTTATAAAAAAGGTAAATATATCAAAATTACTTACAAACTGCGGTAGGACACATCATTGATACTCTTAAACTTATCTCTTCACATTTTTTCTATAGTCGTCTATATCATTGGCACATGTGATTATTCATTTAACTATTTTTATAAAGCTAGCTATACAAAAAAATATTGGTTCACCGCCAGTTTACAAACATTGTCCAACACAATACTATATAATTGACATTAGTATATCGCATTGACGGTCAATTCAACAAACACGGTCACGGTATATGTTATGCTTGTAGTTCCTCGAAACTCTAACAAAACACACGAGACAATGACACGTGCCGGAACCAAACATTCGTGAATCAGGCAACACTTCATGCTTGTAGTCAATTGTTGCTCTTTTATCTCTACATAACACTATTTGTTTATTGAAAAACGAAAAACTCTGCTGACGGTGGATTATTATCGGAGATACTCGTAAATTAAAATTTAACAAAATTGTTTTCGCCGTGTAAGCCAGAAGGTGACTATGGAATTATTATACATGTAGATTATCCAGAACTTACCCTCGCCATGTTGCGGAAAATGAAACATGTATAAACAACATGATATAATTGAAAAAAACAAAGACAATTGAAGCACACCCAGGCTAGGGTTTTTAAATTTGCAAAAATCACAAAAAACATTGCCCTACTGTCTTCGAGTGTAAACCTATACTAATACTATAGAGAGAAAAGATTTGTGTTTTTGTATGCATTGAAATAACTTAAAAACTACTAGTCCGATTTCAAAAATTCTTTCATTATCAAAAATCCGCGATATCAGAGAGTAACATAGGCTAAATTTATTAATTTCACGCGGGCGAAGCCGCTAGCAACAGCTAGTAAACAATATATTTAATCACATAATACTACCTCAAGGTACATTCTACAAACGCAATTGGTATGTAAATTGCTTTCAAGATATAATTGAAGATATAAATATAACTCAATTATTTACGTGGTCGCTGGCATTTTAAAATCAGTCGTATAATATAGAGAATATTCACAATATTAAAATATATGCAGCGCATAGCACAGGTATGCATAAGAGTGGATTGGTCTAAAATGTGACAGGCTATAAGCTTGTAGCTACACTCTAATACTAAGAAAAGACGACAGTATCAAACATTTTTTACTAGTGTATCCGTGTGACTTTTTTCAAAATAAATATCGCAAAATAAATTGTTCAAATAAAAACACATTTATTTATATACAAAATAACAGAACAGTTTACAGTATACTGGCACACAAGGTAACCGTTGGACAATAATAAAATACGCATTGAATTTCTTGTTGACGGATGATCCAATAAAGAACGCGGCGTCTCAAAGTGAAATGGGTCCGAATACTCAGGTGTGCCCTCGCGTCCCCCGCGCCCGCCGCCCCCGCCGCCCCGCCGACCCCAGCCAGGCCCGCCGGAGAACAGATACATTGTGAAGCCGCGCCGACACAAAATAGAATTAAAAGACCGACCACAATGGACCAAAGACCTCTTTCAAAATATACCCAATACTTATTTGGAACTGTTAAATTCCGTCGAGATTAAATCCTCAGGTGTTCTCACATTAAACATTTATGAGAAACATTTAGTATTGAATAAGTTTTTAAGTACGTCTAAATTAAAAAAAAATCAACACATAGTTATAATACTTTATATAATTCAAATAAATTCCACCTACGCGACGATATTTTTCTCAAACGTTGTCGATTGTTATTTGTAAATTTAATAGTGCGATATCGTTAATTTTTAGGACTCATTTTACCTACTTTTGGGAATTTAACGTTAGTGGTAAATCCAAGTAAATTGAAAAAAATTAACGTTATGTCTTTCCGATTAGGAATGGTCAGCAGTCTCATTTCTTTGATTACCATATCAGGCTAAAGTAGGTAAAACTAATCTCAGGATCCTACATGCATAACGCCATCTGTGAGAGTATTCAATTGTCCACATGGGTGAGCTTATGGCCAATAGATGTCGCCCCATACCAAACAACGCCATCTAGCATCCAGTAGCTTGCTAACCTATTTGATACTAGATGGTCTTGTTACATAATTATCAAAAAATATATATAATGGCAACCCCAAGGTTATAAAAGTCGCCGCCATATTTCAATCTGGCCCATTTTGATTGGTCTATTCCGTTGGCGTCTGCTCTTTGCGGCGCTTATTCGTGAATTCAAGCATGGAGCCAATACTTTGCGAGGCGTCGGTCACCGGTGCGGCAGCCATTTTGCGGTGGCTTACTTATGAAATTTTAAGAAGTGAAATATATCGTGCTGAATTGCTGCAATCACATTTGTTTTTAACTAAGGTAAGTGTCTATTTTACTCACAAACTAAAATGCTTTATGTATTTGAGAATATTTGCACTAGGTATCTCCATGATAGATTCTCTCATCTATCGTGGTCGTTTTTACAGTGCAATAGTAATTTGATGCTCACCCATTCGAAAGCACAAGGAACTCTCTGCTTTCGTCAGTTACGAGCCTTACATTTTCAATAATGTTATATTTCAGAATTTATTCTTGACCGGCAATGTATTGACTATAAAATATTTTCTAGGATTGATGTACAATTGAAAATGTACCTTTACAATTTGACTCTGCAAGGCTCTACAGCCATTACTCATGCGGTGCATGGTAATTTTTCTGGTACAAAACAACAAGAAATAGTGATATCACGTGGAAAAACTTTAGAGCTGCTTCGACCGGATCCTAACACAGGAAAAGTACACACATTGATGAAAGTGGAGATATTTGGCATCATACGATCTATGATGTCATTTCGTCTTACCGGCGGCACTAAAGGTGAGTGACCTTTTAGCACGTGTTTTGATAACCTATGCACCCATGTGGTTACTGCATTATCTTGCTCCATGCGCCTGTTGCAAACAGGCGTGTGGTATAACTTAAATGCACAGATTATATCCAACGCGTCGCTCTTGGCGATTTATTTTAATTGTTGGGATGTATGTAGTGATGGTACAAATTTTTAAAAAAAAATTTATTTGTAATTTGACATACTAGTACGATACTAAGGTTTTTATTGTTTGCAGATTATATTGTGATTGGCTCAGATTCGGGCAGAATTGTTATTCTTGAATATATCGCAAACAAGAACATTCTAGAGAAGGTACATCAAGAAACATTTGGGAAGTCTGGTTGCAGACGCATTGTTCCCGGACAATATTTGGCCATTGACCCCAAAGGAAGAGCGGTTATGATTGGTAAGTAATACCTTGGGAGAGGTAAATAACTTAACAGTAGACCTGTATTATTGTAATGAATTAAATCTACTACTCCGACTAGTGCAGACTTTTTCCAAGATTTTTTCATATGAATGAACTTGCTGTGTGGCTTTGATACAAATTTTGTCATTTCTTAGGTGCAATAGAAAAGCAAAAGTTGGTGTACATTCTGAACAGAGATGCGGAGGCTAGATTGACAATTTCATCACCGCTAGAGGCTCATAAATCTAACACATTGGTTTACCACATGGTGGGAGTGGATGTTGGTTTTGAAAACCCAATGTTTGCATGTTTGGAAATTGATTATGAAGAAGCTGATTCTGATCCTACTGGTAAGTTTTGTCAACTTTTTTTTTTTTTTTTCACTTGTAATCCACAAAACACTTATCAGCACAAGAACTAAAACTTTAATGTTAATCTTTTCCTACTTGACCTACAATTTTATTCACTATTACAAAGTATTGCTCCCAGTTTTGTTGAATTTAATAAAAAATTTTAATGATTATTTTGAGGTCCGTGTTTCCGACTGCCCATGACGTTAAACCCTCACACATATGAACACAATAAAAATATTGTCTCAAATCAAAAGTTATAAATGAGTGTGTTTATAATTATTTTTCTTTACAGGTGAAGCTGCTCAAAAAACACAACAGACATTAACATTCTACGAATTAGATTTGGGCTTGAACCATGTAGTGAGAAAATATTCCGAACCATTGGAGGAGCATGCAAACTTTCTTATAACAGTTCCTGGAGGCAATGATGGTCCTTCTGGAGTGCTTATATGTTCAGAAAACTACCTAACATACAAAAACTTGGGTGATCAACATGACATCCGTTGTCCTATACCAAGAAGACGTAATGATTTGGATGATCCTGAAAGAGGAATGATATTTGTATGCTCTGCTACACACAAAACTAAATCCATGTTTTTCTTCCTGGCACAAACTGAACAGGGTGATATATTTAAAATTACAATTGAAACTGATGATGATATGGTAACTGAAATAAAACTCAAATATTTTGATACTGTGCCTGTCGCAACATCCATGTGTGTATTGAAAACTGGATTTCTCTTTGTCGCCTGTGAATTTGGTAACCAGTAAGTATTATAATCCCTTCTAAATGTTTTTTTTCATTAAAGTTTAAATTAAAGCAGCATATTGACATGTGAGGATAGTATTTTCCTATTCTGACCTTTTTTTTAATATGCTAGATTAATTTATCTCTGAACCAAGGTCCTACCTTACGTATGAGGTATGTGCACACTGATTTGAGATATACACTTTTTATTATTATAAAAAATTTAATTCTTTCCAATAGGAATCTGGCAATAGTCAGAATTTTAATTGAAGTTTTGTTTTTTAGCTACTTGTACCAAATTGCACATTTGGGAGATGAAGATGATGAACCGGAATTCAGTTCTGCAATGCCTTTAGAGGAAGGAGATACATTCTTCTTTGCTCCCAGACCTCTAAGGAATTTAGTTTTGGTTGATGAATTGGACTCACTATCACCTATATTAGGTAAAAACCCATTAAATCAGTTTAATATTTAAATAAAAAATTGGAATCAAATATTTCAAATTTTAATGGAATTAATGCTCCATTAACATTTGGATAGAATATATTTGAAAAAAAAAAGTAGAGAACTTTTCCATTAAAATGTAAATTGATAATTTCAACAAATTTTTTTGTAAATTCTGTAATACATTATTTATTTGTAGCATGTCGCGTGGCGGATTTGACTGGCGAAGATACACCTCAAGTATACTTAGCATGTGGTCGAGGACCTAGATCTTCTTTAAGAGCTTTAAGACATGGTTTAGAAGTAGCAGAAATGGCGGTCTCTGAACTGCCAGGCTCTCCCAATGCTGTATGGACAGTCAGAAGACACAAAGATGGTGAGTATTTAAGTAAAAAATTGTAATTATCTCCTAATTTAACACTATACACATTTTTAAAATAGCCTTATCAAGTTGTCCAGCAAATCTGTGGAAGATGCAATAATTCAGAAATTTTGTTACAAAATTCAAGACTAAATGTAAAAAGGATTAAATCACACAAAGGAGCTTAATGATTAAAAAAATTGGTCCGTGTTACTGAAATGCCGTGACGTTACCAATAACCACATATGAATGCTCCTCTTTATCAACAATTACTAATAAAACCCTGGTTGTTTGTCAGACATAAACACCAGTGGTTTTTATTTTCAGAATCTACTATCCGGCGATGATCAGATGCTCCCATCAATGACAAAGGTAGGCATCAGAAACTCCATTATTCATCACTGGAGGCTGCAACGGCAAAGAAGAGTCTACATTCACTGACAATTAGTAAAATTTCAAATTTTGCATTATTTTGTTTCTTTGGTTACAGAGGAATATGACTCTTACATCATAGTGTCGTTCGTGAACGCGACTCTTGTGCTGTCTATTGGGGAAACTGTTGAAGAAGTGACGGACTCTGGTTTCTTGGGGACCACGCCGACGCTGTGCTGCCACGCGCTGGGCAGCGATGCTTTAGTGCAAGTGTACCCGGACGGTATAAGACACATAAGAGCAGACAAACGTGTCAATGAATGGAAGGCTCCGGGCAAGAAGTCCATCGTGAAATGCGCCGTCAATCAAAGACAAGTCGTTATTGCACTTACTGGAGGAGAACTTGTGTACTTTGAAATGGATCCTGTAAGTTCATTATTTTAAACTAACTATATTCAATATTAATGATTGCACACATACATATGTGTGCGCGGGATAAAAAAAAAATCGTCACTCACTTGTATTTTTTGAGTTTATTACATACAAAAATACAATCTTTCCTATTTATACCATCGGATTAATTTTTACCAATTCATTGTGAACTAAATCAAATTACAATATGAGTATCGCAAGTAACAACCGACGTGTTTGCATGTGCACGCCCCCGGGTGTGTGCATGCGAGAGTGGAGCGTAGCTGTCAGTGCAGTGATGTGCCCACAACGTCGCAGATAATGTCTGTCTCCCGCTCGCGGTAGAGACAGGCACTCGGCATATTCCATAGCCTAACTGGAGTCGTTCAGACTGTGAAGGAGGCAAAACCATGCTGTGGACAAAAAAAAATTAAATGTTAACCTCAAGATGACCTCGATTGCAAATTCTTGACTAATATTTCCTATTTCTTATAGACTGGGCAGTTAAATGAATATACAGAAAGAAAAAAACTATCATCAGATGTGTCTTGTATGGCGCTAGGATCTGTAGCGACCGGGGAACAACGGGCTTGGTTCTTGGCTGTTGGATTAAATGACAACACTGTCAGGATTATTTCATTAGACCCATCGGTAAGTTACATTTGAACTGTTTTTTTTTCAGATATTTGTTTAATATGATGACACCAGGACACCACTGAGTATCATTGATTATAAAAACCTAAATGCGTTATTCTCTATACTGCTGATTGAATTTTTTATGCATATAAAATAAATGATTTATTGTTTCAATACTAAACATTCCTTATTGATTGCAGGATTGTCTAGCACCTCGTTCTATGCAAGCTCTTCCCGCTGGTGCAGAGTCTCTCTGCATTGTTGAACAGCCATTTGAATCTGGTGCAAAATCTGCACTACATTTAAACATAGGTTTAAGCAATGGTGTACTTCTGAGAACAACTTTAGATTCTGTCAGTGGGGATTTAGCTGATACAAGGACTAGGTAATGGACTTTAATTTTGTGTCCTAAATATATTAATTTTCACCAATGATGTCAACCTTATTCGCTCCGTGTTTCATCTGAAAAACATTGACGATTAATTAACCAGATCTGAGGTTACTTACAAAAATTAAATTATTTCATCTGACCAAGGAGAATATTACAAAAATTTGTAAAATTTCAGATACTTAGGTTCAAGACCAGTGAAGTTATTCAAAGTGAGAGTGCATGGTGCGGAGGCAGTTTTGGCTGTGTCGTCTAGGACTTGGCTGGGATACCATTATCAAAATCGCTTCCATTTAACACCTCTCTCATATGAATGCTTGGAGTATGCGGCCGGTTTTAGTTCAGGTAAATATTAAATTAACCATATTGAGTTACGTAACAACCGACGTGTTTGCATGTGCATGCCCCCGGGCGTGTGCATGCGAGAGTGGAGCGTAGCTGTCAGTGCAGTGATGTGCCCACAACGTCGCAGATAATGTCTGTCTCCCGCTCGCGGTAGAGACAGGCACTCGGCATATTCCATAGCCTAACTGGCGTCGTTCAGACTATGAAGGAGGCAAAACCATGCCGTGGACAAACACTTTATTATTTCTTTTTATTTTGTAAAGGAAATGTCAAGTTATAATTAAAATTAAATGGTTTTTTTTTTTGTACTTTTTAATTTAACACAATTAACACTGTTCCTTTTTGACAGAACAATGTGCGGAAGGTATTGTCGCCATTTCGTCGAATACTCTAAGGATTCTTGCATTGGAGAAGCTGGGAGCTGTGTTCAACCAAACTTACCTGCCCTTAGACTATACACCTCGCAAATTCGTTATTAACTCTGACAGCAATCATATTATAGTATTGGAGACTGATCACAATGCATACACTGAGGAAATGAAAAAGCTAAGAAGGTAAGTTTTGGAATTGATTTTCAGTTACTCATATTTTACTTTGTTCAGAAATTTAAATTTCTTCTAATGATGACAACTTTACACACAAAACCTGAATTCGATGTTGATACTCCTGCAGTACTGATCTTTCCTAAAAAAATATATTATTAAAGATATAGTTTAGTGTTTTCCTAAATGAAGTTAATTATTCCAGAGTTCAAATGGCACAGGAGATGAGGGAAGCTGCGACGGGCGGAGGGCCGGAAGAACAACAGTTGGCCAATGAAATGGCAGATGCCTTCCTATCTGATGTGCTGCCAGAAAATGTATTCTCTTCACCGAAAGCAGGAGCGGGTGAGTTGAATTTTTAAACATCAAAGCTAGCTAGCTCTTTCACACACTAAGCATGAGTTTGTAAACTCTTGGGTTGCTCAACACTTGCTAACAATCGTTCGTTTTAACTAAACAATCCAACTGTTCAGTTATAATTGAAGGTGTGTAGCAGGTTTAATTTAGCCACATTCTCTGGGCAAGAGTGTATTATGTCGACGAACATGCTCGCTCTAATCGATTGTGGCGATAACAATTCCTTGCGTTAATCCCAGATGACTTGTGTAAGTCATTTGATTCAAGCATAGGATACATATGTTATAATCAACTAGGCATTGTTCATAACTTGGTTTTCGAATTTTAAGAATAATATTACTATGATTTTGTAGCTTTCTAACAACAAATGGTTTTTAAATTAGTTTAGTAGTTTAGCAAATCCAAATTTTACTCTATGCAATATTAATGTAGATCTATACTAATATTATAAAGAGGATAGATTTGTAGTTTTGCATGTATTGAAACAACTCAAAAACTACTTGGCCAATTTCAAAAATTCTTTCACCATTAGAAAGTTACTTAGTCAGTGACTAACATAGGCCATTTTTTTTTGTTTTACGCGGGCGAAGTCGCGAGCAACAGCTAGTATACAAAATTTGGTAGTTTAATCCACCGTTTTTATTAAAACAGCTGATTATTTTAAAATTTCATCTATAAGAAGCTCGTAGAGGCCTAGGTGTTTCTAGTATTTTACCAGTATATAGTAGGGATGTTGGGAATATCCGCATCCGCAAATGCGGAACTTCCGCATAAATTTGGACATCCGCATCCGCATTAATCAGTGCGGTTGTTCATGCGGATGCGAATATCATACAAGTAGCCGGGCAGTGTTTCTAGCGAACAATTATTTAGTAGCCCCTATATGCAATATCCAAAAGTTAACCGTTTTCGAGTAATCTTCATTTTTCGATTTTTTCAAAATAAGTCGAAATTGCAACTTCAAAAATTTATTTAAAAAAACTATCAATGAAAACTTATTTTTTTCTTCAGATTTATAAAAACCATTAAACACTGATTATTTTACAATATAAAAACATCATTTATCTGTCCAAATTAAAAAATGCGAGCCAAAGAAACATTTTACCTCAATATTTTTCGAGATTCTCATCCAGTGAAATGCCTTAAAAACAAAGAAAATAATTATGGAACTTAGTCTGCAGATTTTTTTAAAAACATGCCCGTTTCCTAAGCTCTCCAAAAATGCATAATAACCAGGAACTTGTCCTCACTGTAATAAACACATGATTTCAAAGGAATCCGGCGGTATTTATACTCGAATTAAAGTTACGGTTGGTTTTGAAAACTCCCATAAAAGTATTTAAAAACAATAACAAACGTAAAACAAACTAAGGGTGAGTTGCACCATATCGCCGGTTACCGTTAAAGTTAAAATTATTTGTAACGGTAATATTTGGAATAACCTTAAAATTTACTAAGGGTGAGTTACATTAACTAACTATAAACCTTAACCAGCACATTCCCGATGGTTACGTCTACGGATGTTCATGATATTCGCTACACCAGTTTTGCGCTGGTCAAAATGACGTCATATTTGACACTAATCATAACCGCCCGATTTTGGGCGGTTATAGTTAGCGTTACGGTTAGTGTCAGTTCGGTAGTGTCAACTGTCACAAGCTCTTATCTTCAAAAGCACAAATAATGGAAAAAGTAATGGAAAAAGAAAATCTCTACTATTATCCTATACGTAATCCAGAAGAATAAAGTCTTGCGTGCTCGGAAATAATGGATTTCCAAGATGGAACTCGAAATTTGGCCAAACATTCAGTTTGGACAAATTTCGAGTGTCTAAGGCCATAGCAACAGCGCTTGTCCCTTTTCTCTTATTTAAAAAAATGTCCTCCATAAAAGGTCAATTTATAATATGCATTGACAGGACAATTTATAATATGGAAAATAAATAAGATGCATTTATATTTGTATAATTTTATTGCTTCATTTTTGCTACATATTTGAGTAGTAAAGTAAATACAGTTTCAATAATGGACCAAACTAGTTTATTTTCACAAGAGTTTGCCATTTTCTCCATCTTCGTGGGCAAAAAGTTTATTTCACTATAAAATACCATGCGTATGATACATAAATATAATCGGCGAAACATGAATTTCCAAACATTTTAATTTACGTAAATGTCATTCTTGACACCAACTTGACACTTTAGTGACATTCAGGTTTAAATGTTTCCATTTTAAAAACGAAAAACACATAAAACCTCTGTGAGAATATGTTTTTGCACTTGTAAAACCCTATTATAACTTTTACGATAACCAGCGATTTGATGCAACTCACCCTAAAAATACAAGTTTAAGTAAATTGAATTAATTTGAAAAAATCGAAAGATCAAGATTACTCGAAAACGGTTAACTTTTGGATATTGCATATAGGGGTCAAAATTATCACAAATGATCCCCTCTATTACCTCCTAACGGGAATACGTCTAATCAATAACCCTGTATACTAATGTTTGATTAATTACAATAAAAACATTATTAATTAAGTTAATATTACAATACAAATATAAATATTAATAATAAAGGCTGAAATCATGATGATGATGATGACGGTTTACATATTATCTTAACATCCGCATCCGCGGATGTGAGCCCTCAAAACTCCGCATCCGCATTCGCATCCGCGGATGTGAAAAAATCAACATCCGCAACATCCCTGGTATATAGTATAAGAATGTGTGTGGCAGGTATGTGGGCGTCTCAGATCCGCGTGGTGGAGATGGGCGGCGGCGCGGGCGGCGCGCAGGCCAGCACGCTGTACAAGCTGCCGCTGGAGCAGAACGAGGCGGCCGTGTCCATGTGCATCGTGTACTGGACTGCGCACGCGCACCTCGGCCTGCCGCACCTCGTCGTCGGCGTCGCCAAGGACATGGTGCTCTCGCCCAGGTCCTGCAGCGAGGGCAGTCTGCATGTGTACAAGGTACCTATCTCGTACGTCATGGGGGTTGCTAGCCGATGATTAGGTCTAGTATGGGCAGCTGCTATATGGTCGTACATTTTTTTTTGTATTAAAATAACTCTAAGCTACTGGGCCGATTTCTAAAATTCTTTCACTATTAAAAAGCTATTTTATAGTGCTGAGCAATAGAGGGGCTATATTTAAAAAAAAGACGAAGTTGAGAGCAACAGCTGGTATTTATATATCTGCAACATATTTTATTCTTTATCTCACTGATACTGTCCTGGCGACGCCCAAAGTTACAGTTATAGTCTGCGGTCCGCAAGGCCATTCTGGCTAATCTCTATTTATAGTATTGAACAATAGAATGTTTGTTCTAGATATTCTCCAGTACTGGCAAACTGGAACTAGTCCATAAAACACCAATAGACGACTACCCCGGCGCACTGGCCGCCTTCAACGGCAGGCTGATGGCGGGCGTCGGCCGCATGCTCAGGATGTACGACATCGGCCGCCGCAAGCTGCTCAGGAAATGCGAAAACAGACACATTCCAAATCTAATCGCCGACATTAAAACTATAGGCCAGAGAATTTTTGTCGCCGACGTACAAGAATCAGTATTCTGCGTTAAGTATAAGAAGAGAGAGAATCAATTGATTATATTCGCCGATGATACAAATCCGAGATGGATAACGAACACTTGTGTACTGGATTACGACACAGTCGCGATGTCCGACAAGTTCGGCAACGTGGCCGTCATGAGGCTGCCGCACTCCGTCAGCGACGACGTCGACGAGGACCCCACCGGCAACAAGGCGCTCTGGGATAGAGGTGAGTGTCCTAAAGCTAACAGCTTCTCAAATTATTTAAAACATTGTTTTATACAACTAATTTAACATTTGATTTTACTATTCAGATTCTAATGATGATACCACAAATTAACACATGCTAGACTAATGAAAATAAATGATTATTTTAAAGTTCTGAACCCATTCTCCACATATTAATACACCTTATATCTTGACAATTGAGTAATGACTGTTTACTATTAGGTTTACTGAACGGAGCGTCTCAAAAGGGCGAGGTGGTGGTGAACTTCCACGTGGGCGAGACGGTGACGTCACTGCAGCGCGCCACGCTGATCCCGGGCGGCAGCGAGGCGCTGCTGTACGCCACGGCGGGCGGCGCGCTCGGCGCGCTGCTGCCCTTCACCTCGCGCGAGGACCACGACTTCTTCCAGCACCTCGAGATGCACATGCGCAGCGAGAACGCGCCCCTCTGCGGCAGGGACCACCTCTCCTTTAGGAGCTACTACTATCCGGTCAAAGTAAGTTCAACGCGACTACCGTTTCTTATGCGCGGTTTGCACTTGCCCAGTACAGGTGGTTCTGCTCTGTCTGGCATAGTGTGAATGCTGAGGCCATACTTTATACCTGGCCAAGATTCAAACCGGGCATTCAACAACCACGTGATCGGATGTCTTAGCTCTTAACTTAGCGAGTCTCGCAGATTTTTTTAAATTGAGACGCAGCAGTAGAATATAGTTGAAAGGTATAGTATCCACAGTAAGTCAACAGCTGCGTGTTATATCGTGCAGTTGTGTTAGACTGGTGGCAGAGCAGGGCGGGGCGGCGCGGCGCGCGGCGGCCGTGCTGGCGGCCGCGCTCCCCGCGCCTCCACCGACCACTTCCTGAGAGTCGGCCACGCGGCGCATCCGCCTGTCCGTAGTATTTGGAATGTACATTTATATTACAACAAACTAAAGTCGAGGAAGTTTATTTCATACCTATTTTATAAAATTGTTTAAATGTTCACATTTTCACGGTCCAACTAGTGTGTGAATATGTGCATCTGAGCCGACCTTGAGAGAGTAAATGCTATTGTTTCAGAACGTGATAGACGGCGACTTGTGCGAGCAGTTCAACTCGCTGGAGCCGGCCAAGCAGAAGGCCATCGCCGGCGACCTCGAGCGCACGCCCGCTGAGGTCTCCAAAAAACTGGAAGACATTAGAACCAGATATGCATTCTAAAGTGATTACCTCTTAATAACATTAAGTAATAAAATAAGTTTAGTTCCTAACCTTTGTCTTATTTCTAAAAAACCTGTATGTCCTATACGTATTGAAAGCAAGAGTATCCCTTATCTCAAAATTTATCTTTATACGATTGAAATTAAATTCAAGTTTTCAACAGCAAACCTTAAAACATTAAAATGAAACCTTGTTTAAATTTTAATTTGAGATGTTTTGAATTTCTGGAAGGACTAAATCTAATTTAGTTTTTTGCCGACAAACGCTGTGTCGCGTCCTTGCGTTACGAAACGTCAAATTGCCGCCTACACTACATACAATTTTTTTATCAGAATGGTGTCTGATAAATTATGAAATACGGAAACTAGTGAAAAATCAGCTAAAAACGACTACTAAACCGAACCCGTATAGGTCAATCTACTTACATATTCTGTTAAACATTTTTTTTCGTCGTGTATAAAAATAGCTAAATGCCGCATACGACTTGAGATGGTGACGTGGCTCTGGCAGCCTAGGGTCGTTGTTTTCTCTGACCCACTTCGTAAGGTAGGTATGTGGAACTACACCCCTGCCACAAGTCGACGGAAACGTCAGCCTGTGTCGTTTTAGCATAAATCACTACGGATACCTTATGAAAACAACAAGCACTCGGCAAATATATTTTACACGTCTTTATGTACCTGGAAAAACTAACTTTCGACTACAATGTATAGTGTGCCGAAATATTACTGGGGGTGAAAAAGTAGTCATAACCATTTAGATTTTTTATCGTACAATTTAGTTTTCGTATGTAAATTTCTAGTAACTAGGTTTGTGAAACTGGATTTTTTTGGAGATTTGCTATCTAGTAATGGGCTATACAAAATATTTGCAACGAACAACTGTTTTGCTATAGGTGCTAAGGAATATGATGGTCTCATTTTGAGAATTGTCAGTAATTTATCAACTAAAACAATCAAATACTTGATCTTTTTTAATAAGTTTACTAGTCATCAGTGGCATCACCATATCACCAAGGCCATAGCATATTGATTTGGTATTTATTAATGGATGTGATTCTAGGGAACAAATATTGCCGCGGCAGGTAGATATAGATACAATGTGACAGCGTGACGTCATCAAGCTCTGCGTCATTTGTAGAAACTCCGAACGAATATTATAATAATCTAACCCTAATTGTTAACAAACTTCATACATTAATGTGAAAGTGTTCTGAATTTTTAAATAGGATGATTTATACAAAAATGTTGTACGCTCTAGTAACGTCATAATAATAATGAAAATAAAAACATAATCCGAATTATACAAACGGTCATGTAAATTGCATTGTATATCATTAACTTGATCCGTAACGTACTCGACGCGAAGAACACTTTCATTGTTCTCATTCTTATTCACCAAGTGTCCCAGCTCTGGCACAAGCGAGGACTGTTTGACTTTCAACTGAATTTATTTACGTACTCTCGCGAGTGAGCACGCGATCTCAAGTGTAAACAAAGAATGTTAGTATTAAATCACCCCAAATTTTATAGCCATATATCACCCACCCGACGGCGGCCTAGAATTCAAATGAGAGAAAACCTCATTTCTTTACTAGCACGTGAAACAAACGTTGCCATAACTACCATATCGACCGACGGCTTTTCCGAGGCTTTCCTCTGAAGCGTTCACGTTTGCGTGACACGCGCTGAAATAAGGACTAAGCGTCTAGACGTCGAGACAGTCGTACTTTACCGTTCACCGCGATCGGTGTTATCGTTGTGTACGTAATAATGTGGGAGCGGTCGATGTAGGCTACGCGCCGTTATTCGATAAAAAAGAGTAAAATACATTGTTATCCGTGGGATTTTGTATCGGATCTGCGACGCGCCAGGCCGGCGGACGCGGACAATGAGTGCACGCGCGAAGCGAAGCGCGACGCGCGGCTGTCGGCGATGCGCGGGCGGTCGCTTGTAAAGAGCACTCCGAAGTGCTCATTAGCCGGTGCACCGCGAGCGCAACGCGTCTCAGTGCGAGTGTGCGATACCGTGGCGAGTGTTGACAGGCGGGTGATGCGGTGCTATGCTGTCGGTGAGCAAACCGGCCTCTCTGGTGCAGCAGAAGAAGCAGCAGTGGGCGCGGGAGAGAGGTGCGTACCGCGCCCCCATCCGCGCCACTCAAACCAATTGCAGCATTTAGTCGAGTCAGTCGAGTGCGTACCCACGGCCGTGGTTCCGTGGACCTTACATTCGTTTGGCGACCGGTGCCGTGACTGATACCAGTAAATTGGCATATGCACGTAACAGGCAATTAAATTTGATTCAAGATTTTATTTAATTATCGGTATGTACGTAACAATTTGAGTACAGATTTTATGCCATTTTTCTTCTTAGTTGACTTTAGAGTTGTTATTTGTTTAGTTGAATTCACAATTTTAACTTTTTTCAAGAGACATGGAACGTGTGTTTAATAGAATAATTTATTTCGATAATCTTACAAATAATTAAAAAATACCTTGAATTTAGAAAGGTATAGAGCGATATCTCATCCGGCAAATATTTTTATATCACACGCAGAACGTGCCTACTCTCTGTAAACATTTATGTCTTCCATAAAGAATAAAATTCCACAAATTAATATTAAAGTAATAAATTCACATTAACATGTACGCACTTTATACGTTTCATAAACTATAATTATTTGTCTTGACTTTCGTTTGCATTGATGTCCTAAAATACAACGGTCATTGAAAATTCCTTTTTAATTCCTAATGAAGTTAAAAGCATATTAGAATATGGATACTTACTTTTAGTAAGTACTAGTGTACTAAAACGTTGAACATAACGCAAAATTATCTTAATATTTGGTATTATACATACATAAACATTTTTCTTTGTCTATTTGTGTATCAATATCAATTGTTAGGAAAAGAATAATGTGTTGAGTGTTGGTGAACGATAAACAATTACGCATCAATCAATCAAACATCAAGGTTTGAAGCAATGAACTACAATACTAATGCATAGATTATTACAATACTACGCGGGAAGAGTATTTATAGAGTAACCCAATAGAGTCAAATTAATCTTTGAATAGAGCATTGATAGCCATTTCAGATATTTTTTATAGCTTAACATTTGGATATTAGTCTTTTATATTATCCGTAATCCTTATCTGTTTCCATACATATAATTATGTTTTAGCAGTATAATCGCATTTATTTTACGTCGCTTGTGAAAGAAATTGCTAAAATGTTTACTGTATAACAGATTAATTAGATTTGGTATTAACAAGACCGTGACTAATTGAAAACATTTTTCTAAGCAACAGACACATTAATATAAAAAGGAAAATTTAAAATTTAGGATTGCTACTCATTACATAAGCGACTGAAGCTTGCTGTTGCGTTAAAATAATAAAACAAATTATTCTGCGCTTGTTAGCTCTGTGCAGGCGCAAGAGAGCGTGGCGGGAAAATGCGATAGCCACAGACAACTAACGGCTGCAATGCTACTTTTTTTAAATAATTGCATTAACAGTTTGCAATTAATCTACAAATCTTATCAGAAATTGTATTGTACGTAATTTTAAAAATCTAAATAAAAGGTTTACTATCTGCTTTTAACTAAAATAATAATAAAATTATTTTTAAATGGTTTCTATTCTACGAAAATGCAAAAAACTTATAAAGATTCTAGGAATTTGCAATAAAAATTATTTTTAATTAAAATATAACAGCGTTGCTAGATTACTTATTTTGTACATAATGTAATATGTAAAACTAACATGGAAAGCATAATTATATAAACATAGTTACGTCCTAACCACAGGTATAGACTTACTTTGACCAACAACACTGACTTGAGTACAGTAATTTTACCGGTTTACGTAGTTTCCTTATTGAGTGCACAAATTTTACTGCCTTCCATAAATTAACAAGTTCATAACAGTTCTAGTTACAATCGCTACATGTCTAAAGATGAGGTACACAAACACGCATGGGATGTTAACAATAATATTGTATCTTTATTTTCGGAATCTTTTTAAGGACGTATCATCTGATCTTATGAGCTGTGAATAAAGAAAAGAAAAACGAATTGATAACCTACTTCTTTTAGGAAGTCGGTTAAAAAAAATAAATAGATTTAACCTAATTTAGCTACTTTTAGCAATCTGAAACAGAACAGTAAAAGTTTTAAAATCTTGTCCGAACAACAAATTTAGATTTTTCAATGCTTCTTATTCAGTTAGTTTTAGTAAATCTGCTCCTTGTAACGGTTGGAAGATGACATGCATGTTATTTTTAGAGCAATCTCTGTGCATAAGGCTAGTGCTTACTGGTGTTTAGAAAGTAAAGCACAGTAATCCGACGTAATATCCACATGATAATTACATAAGCGACAATTTCAAAAGTAATTTTCACACTTAGATGCAAAAATAATATAGGATTTCGTGAAATAGAAACTATTATCTTGAACGTTCACTTAAAAAAATAGTAACAGCGAAAATACTGTCAAAAATTATTCTGTATCGCCTTATGTTGTAATGTACTAAATTATAAAATAAAAAAATATATAACATTGTATTAGGCTAATTTGATCGCGGCATAGACTAAAAAAAATTATAAACACCTAATGAGGGTAGATGTTGAAACACTGCTTTGCAATGACAATGTTGCATCACATAATAAACTTGCGATCATAGGCGCTGCAATACTATAAGATGTAGCGAAAACAAAGGTACGTCTAAAACACGATATTAAATAGTAAAAAATACTATTACATGTTATTATTCAAATGAAAAATCGCAATTGTTCATATTCATCTTCATTATTAATAATATACGTAGTACAAGTGAGTGTGTTAGCCAAAACGAATATAATTTAACAGTGACAGTCGTAACTATTTCTACTGAAAAGCAACTTTGCTTGTACTAAAATTATTATGGGTTACAAGGAACTGAGAGGAGACTAAAATAGCCTGTAAAGCAGTCAAAGGAAACACGTGTACTGATCTTGTTAAACAATTATAAACAAAAGAACAAAAACAAGGTCTTTATGCATCAGCAAAAGTTTAATGAGTACAATGTATAGTATCGTTTGCATTCAAGTATGCTTTAAATTGATACAAAAATACTTTTTTGGTATTAAGATGTACTTTATATCTACGCTCAAAACGTTTACAAAATTATAATTTGATGTTCATAAGTCGTAATTTAATATTAGTCTTTATTTTATTCCAGAAAGCGGAATTTAAATATGGCATAAATAACTATTTTAGTTTATGTGAAATGTAAACAAAGAAAATATAATTCCTTAACCTCTTTAAACACGCATTTAACAGTGTTAATAGTAACTCTAATTGTGTTTATCAATGGGGTTAAATAGTAAAGTCCTACATAGAAAAAGCATAATCACGGTTTTAAATATGAACAGAAATTGCTATGCATGACGACTTGCCGCTAACCCGGCACGCGTATCGATAAAACTTAAAAAACCCTTCGCTTATAAGGGGGAATTCTTTGTTACGTTTGTGGTTTCTTTTAGAATAACTCGGTATTCAACCATCGACATGGAAGGTGCGGTCGACCAGTGATTTTAAATTAAAAATTTGCAGTCCTTCATTCAATATTCAGTTTTTACCTTTTTGTTTTTTGCAGAGGAGATGTCCCAACTTTATCTACCGTGGGGTTCCGGGGAGCGATACACGAATCGCCTACAAATTCGGAACCAATTCGCGAGCTCTCTTGAGTTACACAAGCAGTCTTCTTACGAATACCAAGAGCCGGTGCAACGACAGAGGAGCCCCAGCTTACCGCCGATACATCAAATAGACGCTGCCAAACAAATAAAAGAAGATCGGCGATGCAAAGACGTTTTAAATCGTAATATTTCAAGTGCAAAAAGGTTTTCGTTTTACGACGAAGACGGCGAAGGGGACACTTCCGGCTACGGAAGTGAAACTGTGAATCATATGAATAATAGAAATCAGAATGGGACCAGCGACCGCAATCCTGTTGTAGCGTGGCAACAAGATGGTAAAGAAAACAGGTACCTTATGCGATTTTTTCATTATCATTTAAATTAAAGGATTGAAGCTGTAACCAAATAATTGATAATTTTGTAAAAAGATCTTGTAACAGGATACATGTCTTGTAAAAAAAAAATGATATAGCAGAGAATACTATAAACAATTTCTTGTGAACTAACTAGAATATTTCGTCTTATATGATTCTCGTGTTGCAATTGTTTCCGATGATTTGGTGATATCAATATCTAGTGAAATAAAAGAGATACTAGATGTAACCGATTATTACGTTTTATCCTCATTCATGCAATTCTTTCATCCGATTCCTGCTTCTATGGTCTGAACAAAAATGTCTAGCTTTCGGAAACGCAATGTTGCTTTATAACCAAAGAACATGCGATGCGATCATAATAATAGTCTACACGTGCCGTAGAGAATAAATCAAAATTCTAATTTCTAATTGTCTGAAAATAGCACTTAATGAGAATTGCATAAATAAGTAATAGTGGTTGAGTTATATTTCTACAACGATTATATTGCTAAAACTAAACGAAATAAATCGTGGCTGCGTTTTTTAGAGCAAAATACTGTCGTCCTTCATGGCGCTTTAAATACATTTTCGCATGACGGATTCTTCGTCACCTTATTAACTCAATACTTAAAATATTGCTACATTTTTTATTCAGAACGTTCAGCCATAACTCCAAGTTGCGGCTTTGTTTAACACTCTTAAAAAAGGTAAACTTGATACACACACCTCGAAGATCCACACAAAATACTTTTTTTTTCAGAAAACAAAATGTAAATATGCGGACAGGGGCAATGGGAGTGGACAGCGCGTGGTCAGCACGCAGTCCTGCGCCGGAGGAGGGCCGGCCACGCTGGGGGGACCGCGGCGTAGCCACAGGCCGGCTTTGGGAGCCCACCGCGCCCACCGCAAGGCTGCCTCAGGTAAATAAAAATCGAATAATAATCAATTTATCTGTATAAAATTAGTTTTACACTATAAAAACCTGTAATTTTTTCATATTTAGATGCAAAATCAAAAAAAGGGTACTCCATCATGGGTAGAGCGTGGATTGAACATGTTAGACAACACCTCAGATGTCCTCGTCGTCGACCAGCGAAGCTCAACGAACTCTGGATTAGATTGTGATAGATCATCTTGTAATGGGAGCGAAGAAGGAAAGTATGTATCCTTCCTTCATTCATATAAAACGTAATACTATATGAAAACTAAATCATTTCTAACATGGTTCTTAAACATTTTTTCAGAACTTTCCTCAGGGGTCAAAATGTTCCTTTAGAACCAGAAGTTCGAGCACAAAGGGAGAACAAGCGAACAAAAGCCTTAGAATTACAATCTGCTATATTAAATCAATTAGAAGATCGTGAAAAAAGACGTCAAGAAGAAAGAGAAAGACAGTTACGAGAAGATCGCTTGGAAGAAATACGAATACAAAGACAACAAGAAGAAGATAGGCGCAAAATGGAGGAAGAAAAAAGAAAACACGAGGAAAAGCAAATGATGGAGCAACGCAAATTGGACGCTCTTAAAAAAGCGCTAGAAGACGCGGAAAGGAGAGCACGAAACGAAAAGGAGAAAAAATTTAAATGTCACAGACAAATTTGCAATTCCACCGAAATTATATGTGAAAATGAGAAGACGAAACTATGTGAAAATGCAACATTAGAAAACTCTCAAAGAAATGAGCTCATAAGTCCTACCAAAAGTAGTAGAACGTATGATATTCATTCGCCTAAAAGTCAAAAGAAAGATTGTGGCTCTCGACAATCAACTGCTTTCAACTCGCCTAGAGCAATGGGCGCTGGTAATGTTAATTTATTTATTCATAATGTACCCCCAATCGGTCTTACAGATAATCAGTTCAATATTGTACCATTAGGTATTAACGGAAATGGGGAAATTGTAAGTACACAACCCAATAGCTTACAATTAGCAGTTTTAGTCCCTCAAAACCTAAGTAATAATTTATATAGTGTATCTGTTAATTCCCTCATTAACAATAATGATACGTCAGAGGGATGCAAAATTATAACTCCTCAAAAATATCGAACGCTCAGGACAAAAGATGCATTTACACAAACTGAGACAGATTTATCAGGATATAAAGTAGATAAAAATGTAGAAACGATTGATATTGAGAGAAACATAGACAAAGACTACCCTAATATTGATGAAAACGCACCGCAGGACGGTGGCCGTAGCACTTTTAAGAAAGATCGACGTTTAAGATCGGAAGAAAGGTACAAAAAAGATATAGAAAATCGTCCCAAATGGGGTGCTAATAAACCAGTAGCACAATATAAAAAACAAAGTGAAAAAGATCCTTTCTATAGTCAGAAGCGAAAAGTACGACAAAAGCATCGGACACAAGCGAGACAATATATGTCGCAATCCAGCGACGACAGCCGTTCACCAAGCCCTCCTACGAGATCTGACAAAATAGTAGAAGGTACATTTAAGCAGCGTAACTCCTTAAGTCAGTCTTACTGGAGAAATAAACTTTCTAATTCTGACAATTCTAGAAATAACAATGTCGGAGGTCCGAATGCTGATGTACAGGAATTCTGTTCATTAGATCAAATCACTGGTGAAAGATTAGAGCATAATAAATTACCGAAAAGGCTGACACTATCACAAAAATTTATAAATGATAAGTATGGTGCAAGAAAGTTGTGGATGGACGACATCAGCGAAAGAAGTTCCAAGTATTTAGATGTCGAAAATGAAACTCAACTCAAAACTAAACGAAACTCTGATAAATTTAATATGTTTAAAAGAGACAATGTTGTCAGTAACGAAGAACAAGACAATTTTGTAAAACTGAAATCTTAAGACTAATAGGTATAAATAACAAAACAAATAATAGTAACTAAGTGCACAATAATTTATGTAGCCGGTCGTGCAATACGTACTTTAAATTAGGTTAACTACTTCAATTTTGATATCGAACCAACTGTTACTAGGGAATAGGCCAAAGAAAGTTAAATCGATAAGCTCAGTTCGTGTTAAACTGTGGAGCTAACAAGTCAGAGAAATTATGTCAAAATTAGATGATTTATTTGATAAGAAGAAAGATGAAGCGCCCATGTTGGATTTATCTAAAACTACAATCAACACTGCAGAGGAGTACAGAGCTGTCCTTGACAAAGTCCCGGAGTTTAAAACTAGGCCCGAAAAGGTATTACTAGTTAGATTTTTTAGGGTATTTTGGTTTCTGTCATTTACATGCTTAAGTAATATTTACAATTTATAGGTGAGAGCAGAAGATATTAAAATAAAAGACAGACCAGAAGATCAGAAAATCAAGACACCGAAGAAAGAAATAAGGGCATATGAAAAACTTGGAACCCGTGCTTACGAAGATAAGCATTTCACATTTATGGACCCAGTACCGGTGGAAATGCGGGAATTAAAGTTTGAAGAATTATGTTCCGTGCCGATAGAGTGGCGGATGCTCACATCAATACGACCAAAATCTAAATTAGACGAAGAATACTTCAATAGGTAAGGCAAAAAATAAACCAAACACTAAATTCAATTAATAAGAATTGTATTTAGTCTATAGATTCAATAAACTTTTTTTAGGCTGATCGAATTACGGAAATCGGAATTAAGAACCAAGGCCCGAGACAAGAGGGAGTACGCAAAAAACAACATGGTGAAAAAAACGAAAAATCGATCAGGCGTAACGGAAACAAGAATATTGTCTTGTGCGGAGTGCGGCGAAGAGTACTGCAATGGTAAAGTACAATGCACTTTGTTTTTTCTAATATATCATTTGTTAGCAAACAAGGTGTAGATCAAAGATATTATTTTACGTGGATTTTGATTCAAAAATATGATCTATTGAATAATGATAAAATCAAAAGAGAGAATAAAATATTTCAACTGAGGCACCTACGCTTCGAAACTGCTGTGTTTGAACAACTGCGTTAAATAACCATAGTTTCAACATATTTAAACTAAAGTATTTGGATAAAGCCCTATACATAAGGTATCGCTTTACTTATACACTTTTATCGTTATTTTAGACAGTTTTCTGTATGACTTTTAATTTAATAAAATCACTCAATAGCGCCAAGACATTGTAACATGAGATCGAGATCTCTAGATCGTTATATTGAATCGGCGCGGCGTCTGGATAAGGCAAAAAAAATGATCATATTAATGCTCCTTTTTTATTCTTACAAATAAGTATAACATTATTTATACTTCTAGGTATGATGTGTGCCATCACAAATTACGACATGTTTGCTCGTTTGAAGCTGGAGATAGAGCCGAAAGCGACGCGGCACGCTGCGCCCGCGCACGGCGGGGGAAAGCTGCGCAAACTGCGAAGAAAGATGCGCAGAAAGCCGCGCAGCAAAAGTGCAGCGCCCCCTGTAATGCGCAAAACTACGAGAAACAAATCCTGGGCTAAAAGCGACTCTGAACTCTAATCTACTGTGTTAAGAAACAAACAGTAACGTTTTCTTGGATATGTTGATAAAATATTATTTTTCATCTACTATTTTTACAGCTTACGCTAGATTCAATCATAGTTAATTCCTAAAAATGGCCAGTTAGCTTTATTAAACTAGATTTTTATAACTGTCTTGAAATTAAATTGTAAGAACGTGCGCACAACTTTGATTAAACGATCGCACATCTCTTTAGTCGCGTTTTGATTTCTATCAGCTTATACGGAGGTGCGAACACACTTTTAGTTGTGCGACTAAACAGTTGAATTGGCTGCGAAACAACCGATAATCGCACAATTGTTGTGCGACAGTTTAGACAAAGGTGTGCTCCCTCTCTCATAAGGAGGTTAATATCTGGGCAAGGCTATAAAGTTACTACATAATAAATCTTTATGTAAATATTATTTGTCAAGTAATATTGAATAAAATACTTTACTAAGTGCTATATTGTAATGTTAGCTCGTATTGAACTTTGGAGTCAATCTCTTTTTTCCACCAGCTTTGTGGACTGTCCAATTACAGGTGTCAAGTTGAATTACGTGTATTGCTTTTTCGTCCTAATTTTTTGAGATCGGTATTTATTAATAAAAATTAAATTAATATGTGCAAATAGTTTTACGTTTACACAAATGAAAAAACACTTGGCTCTATTCATACCAAGTGCGCTTTCCTTGTTTGAAAGTTATTGAAATAGAATTTTCTGTAATAATAATTGTATAAAACTATTAATGTAATCTAGTCTATAATGTATTAAACATTAATACTTTGAATCTCATGTTTTGTATGGTTAACTAATTTTGTACTTGAATAAATTGCAGGTTTGCATTTAAAAGTTTTTTTATAACCACCCTCAAACCTTAGCCCTTAAATGCATGATGATGCATTTATACGTAAGTGTTTTCTTCCTTACACAATAGACTTAAAAAAACTTTTTTTCTTACGTTTTTATTTTCTCTATATTCAATATACTACCTGTTTCAATTTTTGGTTAAAACTGACCACGCAATAGTGTATATCTCTGAGGAAATGTCTAAAGGTGTATTAAGGGTTAAATCAAACAATAAGAACATAATCAATATCACTCTTTATTGATTTTTAAAAAAATATATTACACATTCAAATTCCCGTGATGTATAAAACATCAAGAGACCCGAGCGCCGAGTGTGTCCGCGCCCTAACTTTGTATGATGAAGCTGACAATAACTACATCTAATGTACTTTTATATGGTTTCTATTTTATCTGACAAACTACATTACATTTTCCATTGAGAAAATACACTTAGGCCCTAAGTACCAACATTTAAGTAACATCAAAATAATTAAATATGTATTTTTTATTGTTCTAACATACTGAACTAGAAGATGGAGTAACTACAATATACAAGTATGTCATAGAAAGGTCCTCATACTAGCTCTACAGCTACGAACATACAACACAAAAAGATATCACAAAAGTGCATCTTCAGTTTGTAAATAATGTATGATAACAAGGCTTAAGAATTATTTGAAGAAATTGTAATCAATAAGAAATTGTGATAGTAAATATTGCTCAATAAATCACATCTGCATCCATAAGTAACTGAAAGGTCTCAATGTGATGTCTTAGAAAAAATGTCTTATTAATAGCAACTTGGTCTCTGGTTTTTTGTAATAACCTAAAGTGATGAATAGAGCCACATATTTCAACATAATGAGTATAATTTTTCAAGACCGATGTAAAACATTAGTCAGGCAATATGGGAAATATCGCAGAAAAAAGAAGATTATTGCACAGCCTACAACCCCATTAAGATTAGAAATTCGTATTATTAAAAGTCTATGAGCACGTTACTCGAGCAACTTGTCCAGCGAGTCAACAATGCTCTCAACATTATCCTAATAATTACATAATAAATTATAATTTATATATGGAGTTGCTAAGAACTTTTAAAATATCTCTTCTGTATTTCCAGCATTCGGTATTTTATACTTAAACCTAGATATACAAAATAGGAATCTGCAATAGAAAAATCGATGTCTCACATTTCAGCTCCGACAGAAATTCATACAATAATATCACCCCAGTACCAGATATGTGTCAATCTAATAATATAACGAGAAAATTTTGTTAACAAATTATTAAAAAGCATTGAGTTTACTTAATAAATTAGTACGGACGGAAATTACTCGTGTTAGATGCGATACAAAAAAGCGATAACAGATAAAACCCAACATATACAAAACGTGATACTAAAGTTCTAAATTATGAGTTAACATTAAAAAACAACAAATTGCATTGCACATTTCCATCAGGGTGTTTCCTGTTGAGCCGAAAAGCTCACTGATCGATCGACCAAATAGGAAGTTGTTTCCCATTGCATCTCTTGATCTAGGCCGATCAGCCCAACGGGACATTTCCATTACGCGTGTTAAAATGTATACAATTTAAAAACATTTCATTATTAACATAAAGACAAACAAAAAGTCCCCTACAAGCCTATGTTATGCTCACAGCTGGAATGAAATGAGGAAATACACTTACTTCTACAAGCACCAGAAATTCATGAATGTCAGTATGGAAACATTTCTTATAGATACATCAGTATACACTACGACAGTGCAGAGCCCACACCCCGCGACAACTGCCGGAATGACATCAAGGTATTGCAGATTCCAACACGCTCCCCTAAATACTATATAATGACTCTTAGCATAAAACAAACCATATTATGCATTAAACAAATAATTAAATTATAATGAAATAAAAAAAAACAAGTCGATAACGTAAAATATGCAACTAAAACATGGACGTAAATTAACTGAATGTGTAAGAAACAATATCAATCTTATAATTAAAACTTAATGTAAACAATTTCACACCACATCAAAACTACAAAATGTCCTAAGACATAAAATTTGAAATGTCAATAATGATAAAAGAGAACAAACATATGTATTTACATGTCATGTAGATTTAGAATATAATTATTATTGTATGTGTTTATGCAAGTTGTAGTTTTTTTGCAGTGTGAGGCATTGAGCTAGCTGCGCTGCGCTTTACACTACTCACAGTCACTCCTTGCGGGCCTTCTTCTTGCTCTTCTTAGACACCTTAGCGTCCGTCCATGTATCTATATCCATAAACAAATTAACATACAAACATCACTTCTTGTGTGTCTAGACTAATATTATAAAGTATGTATTGAAATAACTCAAAATCTACTGAGCCGATTTCCAAGATTCTTTCATAATTAAAAAGCTACATTATCAGTTTGTAACATAAGCTATATTTTCTGTTAATTTTCCACGCATAAGAAGTCGCGAGTAATAGCTATATGGATTATAAAGAAATTATAAAAAGTATCCTATGTTCTGCATCTATGCCAAGCTTTGGTAAGATAATATTAAATCATTTTAGAGATATGTTATAACACATCCATCTAAACCAGCAAAACTTCTAACATCAAGCTTTAATATTTATAATACCAGTAACATGGTAATATTGAAACAAATTTTGAGATGCAAATAAAACATCTGTATAGACAGCTAATGTGATTCCATTTTATGAAATAGCTGTTGCTCGCGACTTCGTCCGCGTAAAATTAAAAAATAATAAAAATCATAGTCTTACTCTCTGATAAGTTACCAGTCTAATAGTGAAAGAATTTTAAAATCAGCCTAATAGTTTTTGCGTGAATCAAATACCATACGTGAACATACATAAATCCAAAAATACAAATCTTTCATTTTTATAACATTAGTATAGAAAAATACGAATATATAAACATAAAATATTAAGAAGACTTTATTAAAAATATATTAAAATCAATTTATGTCAGTGTAAATCTGTCATATAAATATTTGGAAACCTAATTTTTTTAAGGCATAACTTACCACCGAGCTCATCAAAAACAGGCACATTTTGGTTGTCGTCTTGTTTTTCAGAGGAATCAGAGGCCTCTTTCTCATCACCTTTAGGAGCACTCTTCACCGCAGCAGACTGAAATTAAGAACATAATAAAATTAAATTATTATTCATTTTTTTATAATCATTTATAGCATTTGCCGGCAATATAGGCAAACAACGATCATTATTCTTGAAAGTATGAAAAAAAAAAAGAAAACCCAGGAAGTGATCTTTGTAAATACAATGTAGCAAAATATTTCTAAGGTTCATATTTTCACAATTTTCTAAATGATCCAACTGTTTCTTTTTGTATTGGTAAGTACAAATTCAAAAAGCACATATCAAAGTTGAGAACATAGTTTGTGAATAAACAATTATTACTACTTTAGGAAATGCATGGCATTTGAATTGCAAAAAAGATTCAATGTATTGATTTAACATTTTAATGTCAATCGCAAATATGTTAAATATATTCATCAGACTTATTTACTATTATTATCCATCTACCATTTAATGTTTTTTATAATACTAGCTCGCGACTTCACCCGGGCGGAAAAAAATATGAATAAACATAGCCTATGTTACTCATTGATAACATATCTTTATAAAAATGTAGGAATTTTTTTAATCGGTCCAATATTTCTTGAGTTATATCAATACATAAAAAAACTACAAATCTTTCCTCTATGATATTAGTACAGATAAACAAATTGACGAATTAACATAATCTACATTTAACAGCTTCAATTTTTCTTAACTTTATTTTCCACAATATATGTAGTAATTTTATGTATTATCATGTGCATGCTATTTTACCTATTTTTATCACAAGCATAAACATTGATACTAGAGGAATCTCCTATAAGCCTTTATTAGAACCATACTCACTTCAACTGCCTTCTTCTTAATCTGCTTTTCCTTGTTCTCTTTCTTCTTGTTGCTCCTCAGGTCTTTCACTTCTGGCACCTCCTCATCCCCAGCATCATCTTCCTCCACATTACCATGTGCAGCCTGATCGCGGAGTTCTGCCTGTAAATACATAGCCATGACAATGTAAGGCTTCTAACACAGCCTAGTTATATAAATAAGTGTATTCAAACAAGATTTTAATTGGAAACCTTTTTATGTGATAATAAAAACTCACATTTCGATAAACATGTTTTTTTAACATTACTTCATTTATTTGGTTTTGCCTATGATATAAATACATTTTTATTAAACAAAACTTATTTACATTTATGGCCACTGCAAGGACAATTAGTTTCCTATTGAAACAAGTTACTTTTATTATAATTATAACAATTAAAAAATATATAGTATACCTCCTTAAGCACACGCTGGAACTCTTCAACCTGAGCCTGCAGTGCACGGCTAGATTCCTCATCAAGAGGGGTCTCCACAGTAACAGTTACTTTTGTAGGCTCCTCAGACTCCTCGCCAGGTCTTGCCGCTTCAACATCAGCGTCCTTAGCCTTCTTCTTATTCTTTTTAGTTGGACTGTCCTTCTTGTCCTTCTCTTCTGGGGCTTTCACTTTCTTCTTATCACTCTTTTTTGGCACTTCTTCCCAAACACCTTCATCAAAATCAGCTGGCTTCTCTACTTCAGTCAGTAGCTTCTTTTTCCCTTTTTTCACATCATTAGCTTCCTTCTTCACTGGTTTTGGCTCTGCTGCTCTTTCTTTAGGTTTCGGTTTTTCAGGTTCCTTTTGTTTTTCCGGTTTTTCTTCCTTCTTCTCCTTGGCGGGAGATTTTTTGGCGGTCTCTGTCTTTGTCTTTACCTCATCGGCTGTGCGGTTGGGTGAAGACTTCTACAATAACAAGTAATTTATTTGATAAATTGATTAGATAATTAAATTTGATTAAAAAGGTCCAGCGCATATGCTAACAGGTTAAAAATAAAATGAGCGCACATTTCAGTCACGGCCGGGATCCATTGACATATGTTATAATTCCTTACCTTCTCCTTGATTTTCCGCTTCTTGTTAGATGACTTTTTATCGTCTAAAACAAGAGGCAACTTATCGAATTGTGGTTGTTCCGCCGAGTGAAAACCAAAAATAAATACTAACGCGGCACATACTAAAACAACGGCAACTGCTGCGGCAGGGTACAAAAACTGCACATTGGACACCTGGCTCAGCAGCTCCATCTCTGAATTTATTTTTAATAAAGAGCAAAAAACATTAAATGATGCCAGTTAGGTGTGATAATCTCGAATAATTTAATTCCCCAGCGATAAAAGCAGACACGGAGACATGATGACGCGGCTGTGACGTGCCAAAAATTGCGACAGTCTGGGTGACCATGTGGTGAAAGTTTTCAAACTATTACACAAAATAATTATTGCATAAATTATTTTCATTTATTTAAAAAAAGCGTATTATGTATATAAGAGTTTAATGAATGATAACTCTCTCTTCATTCCATAATTTTAGAAGTCAGAGTTCCATGTTCTGTTCGGTGATATTGGTGGGCAAGCAACAATGACTTTAACTTTATATTGAAACGATACCATTATTATACTGTTGGTAGTTAATTAGAATATAAACTCCGAACTAAAACCGAATCTTGGAATTGTGAGTTGACTTTTTGCACGTTTTTCATTTGCATGCGTAAAAAGGAGAATTTTTTATTTTTACCAAGATCGTGACATTGACATATCAAATAACCTTAAAACTTAAATAAACATTATGATAAGCACATTACGATAGTCACACTCTAAGGTTAAGTAAAAATACATAAATTAAAATGGGTGGTAAGAAGAAAAACAAGAGCAAAAACAAAAGTCAAAATACAGAAGTTATTAAAAACGAGGACATAGATACGGAAAAAAACCATGATCAAGTTGAAGATGATATTGAAGAAAACGGAAATGTTGAAAAGCAATCACAAAAACGCAAACATGTTGAAGACGATAGTAATGATGACACTTTTGATACAGACCCAAAACCGAAAAGGTCGAAAAAAAAGAAAATACAAGAACCAAAAGAATCTTCAGATAAGAAAAATAAGAAATCTATACGGCAGATGAAAAAAGAAAAACATGCCGAAAGGCAAGCTGCAGCGGAGGCACAGGCTAAAGATCAGCTAAAATCACAATGTCTTAACTATTTATCACAGTGGAAACATGATAAATCTAACTGGAAATTTATGAAAGCAAAACAAGCTTGGCTTTTTAAGAATAAGTTTTCTCAAAACCTAGTGCCGGATGCTTCATACCCAATATTGCTGGAGTATTTTGAATCTGCAAAAGGTAATATTAGAAATATGCTGTTGGCTGATGCCAATAACATTATTAAGCAAATGGATGATTGGACAGAATCACAAAACAATGAAGAAAATAATACTGAACCTGAAGACTCGGAGAATGCATCTGTAAAGAAGCCTGATGATATTGTTTATAAAAGAGCTAGGAGTTTAATACAATGCCTAGAAGAATAGTCAAATTTTGTTTTATTTTAATTTATTCCATCAACTACATAGATATTTCAACAACAATATAAGTACAACAACTAATCTATGCCTTAACTTTGGCTTTAGATTCTTCGTTTGTGAATTGTTCAATCCACTTCCTCAATTTGTCAGTATCCTGCAAGCCAACTAGACGGTGCTGCACTTTACCATCCTTCATAGCAATGAGAACAGGCACAGAACTCACTTCATAATCTAAAGCCAAATCAGTTTGTTCATCAATGTCCACCTTGGCCAGAATTACTTTGCCCTTGTTTTCAGAGATAACAGATTCTAAACGTGGTGTTAACATCCTGCAAGGATTGCACCACCTGAAATTACAAAAAAAAAAACATCAAATTATAACATTAACACTACAAACAAATTTTACTCTTTCATCAGGTTCGCAGTTAGAATGTATTGGAATACTTTTATATTTACATGCCAGTAATTCTTACTAGACTTTATCTAATAGGAATAATTAAGACATAATATCTTACTTCCTTATTTTACAATTACTTTAAAAGCAAAATTTTAGATGGATGACTGGATGTTTATTACTATTTATAACATGGATCTTATTAAAAATTGGTACAGATGTAGAACATAGCCTGGAAGAAGTCAGTCGTGCGACCGGAGTAGTAGACAGCTAGTATCTAATAATTGCGTAATATTTAGTTATTAAAAAAAGATAATTGCGAATTTTATCAAATTTCCATACATAAATGACAACTTACGTGGCAAAGAAATCCACAACAACTGGGACCTTGCTGTTTATTACTTTTTTCTTAAAGTCATCTGTGCTTTGGATTTTAACAATGTCCTGATTTACAGACGTAATTGAAATATTACGGTAAACTTTTGATGATTGGCTCATAAATGAATTACGGACAAAGACGTTAGTTATATTTCTGGAGAACATTTTCTATGCGGTAAAATAGACTGTTTAAAAATTTTACACTGCTCCTTTTTCCCTTTTTATTGTAATTTTTTTCGCACACTGCTTACAGATTTAGTAGTAGAGTGACAGATGACAGCTGATAGCGTTTTTGTTTTTTTTTTTTTTTTTTTTTTTTT
>NW_013525694.1:1534793-1602745 GCF_000836215.1 Papilio polytes
CATTATTGGGTCGTGCATTATCGTGGCTGTACATTATTGCCTCCCTTTTCAAAGCGCTTTGCTGGCGAAATATTGTAATCGGCGAAATCAATTTGTATTACGCGTATTTTCAAATGTGTAATTAGGTCATATTTACAGACCACAATGTATTCAAGTGACGATTATAACGAGGTACGTAAAGTGCATTTATTAACAATACAAACTTTAGATGTTGGTTAGTTACATGTCAAAATTTGTCGTGGAGTTAACCTAATATTTTTCATTGATTCGTTACCTTTCAGGGAGGTTACGAATCCTACGGTGACTATGAACCTCACACAGGAGATCCTCAATATGATTTGGAATATGATCGATCCTATTACAAAATGCCTGAAATGGTAAGCTGTAATTGTGAATATTTAAGATTGTACATTGGAACATGATAATTAATCGAAATTACAATATTTCCAGGTCAAGAAGTTTCTTGTTTACTTCCGAAACATGATAACAGAAGGGGTAACATTTGAAATTTTAAACTTGTATGAAAATACCTTCCCTAAGCTCACGGAGCAATATTTTGAAAATTCTCCATGGCCTGATGAGAGTGAAGTTGCCCCTATTGTGGATAATGATCATGTAAGTTAGAAACATTGGCCAACATTTACAAAACAATTGAGTACTGAAAACAATGATTATTATCAATGTTTGTTTATGTAAAATTAGTAACTCTCCTTATTTGTGATCTTGTCATTAGCAATTGAACAAATTCTAGGCAAGTGTTAGTATTCATGCTAATAAATTTCATAGCGGTTTCAGTAATGATGCAATATAATGATGATGGCATATAATACCAAAAATAGTAAGTTTCTACTGTCTGTTAAGTTTTCAGTTATGAACAGTAACATAATATTACATAGTTAAGTTTTAATATAAATCTCCACTATGTTTTAACTAGAAATGCTAATTGTATAAGGTGAAAAAATATATGTAAACTATCTCCCAATCCCTTCATGCTGAATCTAAAATTATATTTGAAAACCTTAAGACTAATTTTAGATGTTTGCAGTTGTTCCAATAGTATTGTTTTTTTTTGTAGATATTCATGATCCTGTACAAGGAGTTGTACTATAGGGATATCTACTCCAGAGTGGCGGGAGGTCCCAAACCTGAGCAGCGTTTCCATTCATTCTACAACTACTGTGACCTGTTCAATTACATCTTGTCTGCGGAGACTCCTGTGCCTCTGGAGTTACCTGACCAGTGGCTGTGGGAGCTAGTTGATGAATTTGTTTATCAATTTCAATCATTCGCTCAGTACAGGTAATTTATTTTACTTCTAGACTTATATTGATTCATGAAGTGTATAGTAATTTTCAAATATCTTAGTGGCCCAGAACTTTGCTTGAGTTGCACACCACACAATTTTAGGTCTATTGGATGCTGTAGCTAGCTCAAAGCCAGCCACATTTATTTGAATAATACAAACTGACCAAAAACATAAATTTAATATTTAAAATTTGTTTTAACATTGATTTATTATTACAAAAACATAGTGAATACATAAATATAGAAAACTCATTTGTTTTAACATGTAATTTTATATAGTGTGTAAATTTCAGGTCTAGAACCTCAAAATTAAGTCAAGCTGAGATTGAAACTCTCAATACTGAGAACAAAGCGTGGAATGTTCTATGCATTCTTAATGTTTTACACTCTCTTGTTGACAAGTCTAACATCAAGAGACAACTTGAGGTAATTTTCATATCATTTATTTTAATATTAAAGTAGTAAATAGTAAAACAAATAATAAAATCTAGTTGTTTTCATTTGTTGCTTTCATATATCTTTTTGATTTTTTATAAAATAATAAAAATCACCAGGTTTATGCATCCGGTGGTGATCCTGATTCAGTGGCGGGAGAATTTGGCCGCCATTCCCTGTACAAGATGTTGGGATATTTCTCACTTGTTGGTCTTCTCAGACTTCATTCCTTGCTCGGAGATTATTATCAAGCAATCAAGGTAATCAATATTTTATTCACTGTTCTTGATTTTGTTAGTTTGTAGATTAGCAGCTAATAAAAAGTATAATTATATATTGAGACAGAGAGACAGAAGTAATTATTAAAATTAAATTTTATTAATTTAATTATTTTCTTTTGTACTACAAATGCTGACACCCGCATATCCTATGTGTTGTTCCAGACTATGTTTTACATCTATGTCAAATTCAAAAATGATCCATTGACTTTTCCTGGAGTTATGTAATAAAAATCTCCATCCATCCTTTTGCTATGTAATATTAGTAAGATTATGAACACAATAAAGATAACTAGTACTTTAAAAGTTGTTATTAAATATAGCTGATAACTATCACAATGCCCTCAGTCCCTGGCAGACCTTAAATGGTCAGAGGGTGCAAAGAATCCACGGGTGAGCCATGAAGATTGCTACTAGGATTAATTATATTTGTTATTCCAGGTGTTGGAGAACATAGAGCTGCACAAGAAGTCTCAGTACTCGCACGTGCCGGCGTGTCAGATATCCACGTCTTATTACGTAGGGTTTGCGTACATGATGATGCGGCGCTACTCGGACGCGATCCGCACGCTGTCGGCCGCGCTGCTCTACATACAGCGCACCAAGCAGCTCTTCTCCGCCCGCTCCTACCAGAATGACCAGATCAACAAGCAGACTGACCAGATGTACCATCTGCTGGCCATTTGTCTGGTACTCCACCCGCAGTGTGTCGATGAGTCTATACAGCAGGTATGGTTACATTTAATGTCCAAATATAACTTTTTTTTTTTTAGTTATGTGCTTGACTATAAACCCACCTAATGAAAGTGATGTCAACGAATGGTATGCATTAGCCTTATACTCGTTCACTCTTTTCTTGTTAATAAGTTTGTAAAAATATTTTAATTTGTTCCAATCTAGCCATTTCATTATAAAGGGTTAAGTTAAGGGATAATTTTCCAGGTTCTCCGTGAGAAGAATTACCATGAAAAGATGTACAAGATGCAGTACGGCGAGATGAGCGAGTTCGAGAGCTGCTTCACGTTCGCGTGCCCCAAGTTCCTGTCGCCGTGCCCGCCGCCCATCGAGCCCGGCTCCAACTACAGCCGCGACGCCGTCAAGCATCAGACGCAGGTCTTCATGGATGAGGTACCCACATACCAACGTCGCTTCTAATAACTTCTAGCATACAACTGACAAGAAGGTAGTTTGAATGTATGTAAATGTTGGCTAAGACTAAAGTATTGACCCGATTTTTTACCTTATGTTACTCAGCAATTATGTAGCTTTCCAATGGTAAAAGAATTTTTGTATGTATTGAAAAAAATATTGATTTATTTCAATACATACAAAAATGCAAATCTTTATAATATTAGTATAGACTCTTATCGCGATGTGTTTGTTTTGTATACAGGTCCGTCAACAGAAGATGCTGCCGACGATCAGGTCTTACCTGAAACTGTACACGACGCTGCCGCTGGCGAAGCTGGCCGCCTTCATGTCGGCGGCGCGCGGCAGCGAGCGGGACGCGGCTCGCGAGCACGCCGCGCTCGCCATACACCTGCTCTGCTTCAAGCACAAGATGAAGAACGTCGTCTGGACCAAGGGGCCAAGCGGACTCGATGGGAAGTTCCAGAGCGGATCTGAGGTCAGCCTTATTTACCATACATTCCTAACAATCAATTTACAGCTTTTATTTCAAATGTTTACTAAGGAGATCCTAATCAAAGGTTAAATATTTTCTTTTGTTAAGTTGTTATAACAATGTCAACTACTTTGAATTTTTAAATGTCGATTTTTTTTAGATTAAACAGAGAGAGGACCAGAGGTTAATCCACCGATAAAAACACAGTCCTTAAATAAATACAACCTTTTTAGAAAATGTTTTTTATAGTTTCTTTATGAAATGTTTTTATTACAGTTGGATTTCTATATTGACAACGACATGATCCACATCGCTGACACCAAGGTGGCTCACCGCTACGGAGACTTCTTCATCCGCAAG
Organism: Papilio polytes; assembly: GCF_000836215.1. Taxonomy (NCBI): domain Eukaryota; kingdom Metazoa; phylum Arthropoda; class Insecta; order Lepidoptera; family Papilionidae; genus Papilio; species Papilio polytes. Next base: position 1,538,796 of record NW_013525694.1, read on the forward strand.
CTGCTCAAGTTTGAAGAGCTGAACCGAAAGTTGCACCATATTAAAATATAAACACATCAATTTTGTATAAAAACAAACAACATTATTTCTAGTACCAGTTTGTATTTCAAACTCTCGGAGCATAACGAATAAATTGACGAGATCTTTTATAAAACTTTTTCGGTTCTTTTATTGTAATGTTCTCCCTTTGCACAGTTTCAGGATGTGCCTCCATGAATTGTTTCCAAGGATGTTCTTCTTCAATGTGTACATCTTTCAGCCATGTCTCATATTTGCTTAGAAAACTTTTGCAAGACAATGACAAACTTTCATTTGCACTTTTTTCATCCTAAAAAAAAAAACATGTAAATTGTTCAAAGCAAACTAGTATTCACTTTCGAAATTCACCTGTTATTAAAAAATTAATACAAACACTATTTACCTTATTTAAAATATTTACACATTTATCATGGAAAGCTTCCAAATGTTTTAAAAAGACCTCGTTTGGTTTCAGATTCTCCTCCTTTAGAATACCCATGATGTACAAAACATAACCAAATTTCAGTTGTACTGTACCATGTCTCAGTAATGTTCCCAAAATTTCAATATTGACTCTGAAACAATCATAATTTTATACAATTTAGTATAAAAGTTTTTGTTATGTTAAATAGATGTAACTTCTTTTTTTCAGATAACAATAATAATAATAATAAACAAATAAACTTACTTCAGTTGCTTTTCTTTCATTTCATTAAGTAATTTTTCAGCATTCTCTTGTGTATTACAAGCCATTGCCAAAACTCCATATGTCAGGATGTTAGATTTTATAGCTTTCCTGCGTTGATAACTTTTTTTGCAACTTTTAACTTCATTTTCTATTAATTCTTTAATAACCTGCAAAATAGTTGTGAATTAGAAATTCATTGATTAACGAATACTCTAAAAGCCTTACAAATAAATGCAGTATAAAGTTAAACTCGGGAATAAACTGAGTATAAGCAAAAGTACCAATATATGTCTATACTCAGTTCATTCCTAACTTCATACCACGTTTATTTGTAAGGCTGTAAGTGTTTGTTTATACTTACAAATGCACCATCATAATCCTTACGTAAACATCTTTTCTTAATAAGCATATTATAAAAATCTATATCTGGTTTTACATTTAAAGATTTCATTTTCTCAATAATGTTTATTTCGCTATCTCTATTTTCATCTATTAAAGGTAACATTTGTGTGAATGTTTTAATATCAGGTTTTACAGATAGTGCATCCATTTCTTTAAGAAAATCCTCTTGCCCACCAACAATTGCAAATTTATCTTGTAAAGTTTTCACTTCTTGTAGTGATAACACCTGATTTAATTGTAAAAACTTCGATAATAAATTGGGAACTGTTCTTTTTTCACTTTTCATTGTTTTATATTCTTTTGGGAGTATTGTTATCATGTTTTGATTATGAACAGTTATTTCTCTACTTGTTCCACCACTAGGAACAAAATTTTGATCTTCTGAATTAATCTCTTCATTAGGGTTCATTGATTCATTGCCAGTTTGTAGAGTTGGTTGTTTTTCAATATTTAGATTTTTTAATTTCTTACTTTCGATACTTTTGACACTTTTATTTGATTCTATCTGTAATCTGTTAACTCTGCTTAAATCTAACATAATTTGATCTTGAATAGCTTCAATTAAAGTTTGAATATCATCTTTGGAGCCTAAATTACAGTCTTTAACACATTTCAGCATCAAATTGAATGTGTAAACATTTGGCTTCTCTCTCATAGTCAACATTTTTCTCCATACTAGTAGGGCATGTCGTAAACCATGCTCTTTGTCATTAATACAAGCATGTAGAAGATGATTAAAAGTGTGAACTCTAATTTTAATTTTCTTTGTCATCATTTCATCTACAATTTTAAATGCCATCGGTAGATCACCACATCTACCAAATGCCTTGATCATTACATTGTAATTTGTAAGATTTGGTTCAACACCTTTTTCTATCATTAGTTCTCTTAAATGCTTTGCATTCTTCAAACCATCTAAACGCCAGGGACTATTTACACATGCTTCAAACAAACAGGTATATGTATCACCAGTTGGCTTCAGAGCCCTCCTTTTCATATCATTAAATAGTTTAAAGGCCTTTTTGGTATATCCTACATCAGCACAGGCTCCTATTAAGATATTGTAAATATAATTTTCTGGTTTCACTCTATCTTCTTTTAACATTCTTACTTCTAATATGTCTATTGCTTCTTTAAGACGCTTATGTTTTAAATATTGTTTTATAAGATCAGCATACTGCTTGATAGTTAATTTTTGACTTGGTAGAGGGATTTTTTCGAGATACTCTTGTTCTTTAATATCTCCTTCATCCTCCAGCAAATCTTTGGCATTACTTTTAAATTTAGTTGATAAAGTGCCAAATGTATCAGGATCTTCAATAAATTTCAAATTTGTTTCCGTTTTGAAAACTTGTTTCGATCTATCATCGTCCAATGTTTTTAAAGAGGAGGCATAATTTTTATTAATAACAAAGTCAAAGCGCTTCAAACTTACTCGCATATTTCTCAAACTATACATTTTGAAAAGTGCCATAATGAACATCTGCTTGCAACAAGATTTTGCATTGAAATTGAAATATGTCGTAAATTGCAAAACAATAATATTAATGTTGCTAGATCGTATATTTATTGATTTAAGTTTATTTAAATTCAATACCTTCACTGTAAACCCTTTTAAACGAATATTACAACTTACGATTCTGTTTAGCACTTTATTCGTTTCGAATCGTTGGCCAAAGCTAGATCAGGAGAAATTATGCCCTTAATTATTAAATATTTATTTGTACACAACTATAAAATGTATAAACTATATTTATTTTTAGGTTAGGTTATTTACATTGACAGTTGACAGGAATTTGTGATTTTAGCGAGAATAACACCAAAAGCCAATAAAATATTTAAATACTAACTACGTTGAACACATATTTATTAACATCTTAACACATTATAATAAAAATAAGTAACACTGTTGTTTCAAATCTGTAATGTTAATATCATAAAATATTTTAATAATACAGTTCTAATGTTGTTTTTGAACTGAACGCATAAAGTTTGAAGTGAGAGTGACATTGACAATATTTTCTATTTGGACATTTGACATTTATCGCATGGCCCGCATGGTATTAAAAAAGAAAGTATATATCAAGTTGTTCTAATTATTTGGTTATTTTATTTGAGTAAGCATGTCTGATGATAACGTAGAAGATATGGAGGCAAGTTCCTCTGGTAGTGACAATGAAGAAGAAGAAATGGCCGAAGACGAAGACAATGTTCCAAAAACATATCTTCCCGGTCAGCCGCTAAAAGAAGACGAACATCTAGTTTGTGACCAGTCAGCATATGTGATGCTACATCAAGCTCAGACGGGTGCACCATGTCTTAGTTTTGACATAGTCACGGATAACTTAGGCAGCGATAGAAGTGAATATCCCATGACTGCTTATATGGTCGCTGGAACACAGGCTTCTAGCGTACATCTCAATAAGTAAGAAAGTATTTATATCTATATCCATAAATAATATTATAAACACTGAGGAGTGCAAGCTGAAACTAGTTTAATTAAAAATACTTTGTCAAATTCTATTAATCAAAAATCATTATCAGTGTAGGTAGTCTTGGATATGTCAACATGGACATGTACCTGTTACTACTCTCTCTACTATCAATATTATGTATGGTTTTGTTTATTATTAACTAGATTTTGATGCGACTCCATCCATATGGAATAAAAACAAAACAAAAGAGAGTAGCCTATGTGATCTTCCAGACTATCCTCTACATGTATCCCAAATTTAATCAAAATCCATTCAGCCATTTAGGCTACAAACTCTAACATCCATCCATCCATACCTTTACATGTATACTATTAGTAAGAGCAAGATTAAAAGAAACTTGTACCTTTATTTTAAGAATGTTGTAATGTTTCAGTGTCATTGTAATGAAAATGTCAAATCTTCATTCCACAACAAAACTTGACGAGGATCAAGAGTCAGATGATGAGGATGGTGAAGATGAGGAAGAAGATGAAGAAAAGAAACCCAACATGACATTTGCATTTATTAAACATGAAGGCTGTGTTACCAGGATAAGGGTATGTCACTAGTTAACATATTACATTTTGATACAATCTTTACTTCTATACAAATATAATAAAGAGAGAATATTTGATTTTTTTTATAATAAAAGGAGACAAACAAGGTATTTTTGTATGTATTGATATAACTTTAAAACTACTGGGCTGATTTAAAACATTCTTTAACCATTAAAAAGCTATGTTATGAGTGAGTGACATAGACTATATTTTTTTATTTCATGCAAAGTAATGAGCAACAGCTAGTTTTCATTTATTATACTAGAATGATAGTGAACTTCGGAAATGAGTTGGAGTATTGAAAGTGGTAATATGAAAAAAATAAACTAAACTGTATAATTTATTATTTTCAGACAACAAATTATAGGAATTCAGTTTTAGCTGCAAGTTGGTCAGAACTGGGTGTGGTGAATGTGTGGAATATAACACAGCAATTACAAGCTGTTGATGATCCCATACTGTTAGAAAGATACAACCTTAGCAATGTAACAACCCCTGTAAAGCCTCTCTACTCCTTCAATGGACACCAACAAGAAGGATTTGGCATTGATTGGTGTCCTACAGAATTAGGTGTTGGTATATTTTCAATCAGATATCGATTTTTATCTGTACTAGTTTATATTTATTGTACTATGTACTTTTAGGTACTAGCAACAGGTGACTGCAGAAGAGACATTCATATTTGGAAACCAAATGAAGGTGGGACATGGAATGTGGATCAGCGCCCTCTAGTAGGTCACACAAGTTCTGTTGAAGATATTCAATGGTCACCTAACGAAAGGTAAATACTACTTTAATTTAAATTAATTTAATCAAGTGCACAAAATTCATACAACCCTTTTTTATATTAAAATAAATATATTTATTTTTAGAAATGTACTAGCATCATGTTCGGTTGACAAGTCAATACGTATTTGGGACACAAGAGCAGGACCACAAAAAGCGTGCATGCTGACTGCTGAGAATGCTCACCAGAGTGATGTCAATGTTATATCTTGGAACAACAAGGAACCATTTATAGCAAGCGGTAATGTAAATTAGTGTTAAGAAAAAATCCTTTGCACAGGCTTTACTTAAATCATAATAAGTTATTTATTTGTGACAACATGATTATATGCAATAATTGTTTCGTAAACTCACATATTGCCCATAAGTTAAACTTTAGATTTGGCACTTAAAAATTGATTGTCATAGGTGGTGATGATGGCTTCCTTCATATATGGGACTTAAGGAATTTCACAAGTAACTCCCCTGTGGGAACCTTCAAGCATCATACAGCGCCAGTTACATCGGTAGAATGGCACTGGTCGGAGCCCAGCGTTTTAGCATCAGCAGGAGAAGACAATCAAGTCGCCCTCTGGGATTTAGCAGTAGAAAGAGATGATGATGAAGTTATTGAAGAAGAACTAAAGGTAAGCAGAATTAGTAATGTTTAAACCCAGTAATTAGTTATTAAGAAGTGTGAAACTATTTTTTTAATAATTGATAAATTGTGTTTCTGTTGCAGAATTTACCTCCTCAGCTATTATTTATTCATCAAGGGCAAACTGAAATTAAAGAGCTGCACTGGCATAAACAAATTCCCGGCGTTATTGTTACAACTGCACACACTGGTTTTAATATATTTAAAACTATTAGTGTTTAAAATAAAATATATTTAGTTATATCATAGTTTTATTTCAACATATCTTCTAAAATATATTAATACCATGATTTACAATTGATTACAAAAAGATTATTCATTCTGTGTGTACCATTGCTAGATTAACAAGATGGCGAATTGTTGGTCTCCCATGGGGACAATTCTGAAAAAAAAATTATAGTAATAAAATATGATATTAGATAGATTTCTCATACATAAAGTATGCAAAAGTGCTTACCCAAGGTTTATCTATATCTGCCATATGATCGACTAGAACTTTCATATCTGCTTTACTTAAAGCAGTGCCAATCATAACAGATTTTCTACACGCTCTTGACGCGAACATTGCACGCACACGACTTGGCCGGCAGTACTCTGAGTCACTTTCCTAAGAAATTAACATATTCATTATAATAATCATCTTTCGAAATTAAACTTAGCTATTTTAACTTAATAAGTAACTTACACGCAACATAAATAACAGTTCTTCAATATCATCTTTGCCAAATATCCAGTTTTTTGACATTGGAATAGTTAGTAATTTAACTCTTTTCGTAGGTAAAGCGTTCTCATCAATTTCAAATGTAAAACCGTTCTTTTTAAATATTTGAAGGTTATCCATTAATATTTCTTCATTAACACCAGAAAGCTCCAGTTGTTGAGGTCTGTAAAAATGTGTGAATGAAATTTCGACTACACTCAAAGGATTTAATTTAAAAGTCTTTATTCCTTTAAATGTACTAAGTACCGTTACTTACATAACTAACTTTTGGCTTGTAAGCTCTGTCGTCTTTTGTAACGTTTCAAAGTTGTATATTTCATCTGTGGCATGTTGATCGATAATGAATAGATCATCTCCTAATCGAGTTATAATAAAACCTAAATTAAATTGACCTATAACAGTCATATTCTTAAAAGAATCTTTTGATATTTCTCTACTTAATTCTTCTTCACACTTTTTGTTATAAACAGGATTTATTTCACTTTTAAACTTTATCTTATCTGGTTTATTTTTCTGTTTTTGATTATTGTATATTTCTGCTAATTTAGTAACATGATCAATGGATGTTTTCATTGTTATTGATTTTCTATTATATTTGCCAAGTTCTTCTTTGTCTGTTACAACATCTTGTCTTTTACTTTTAGGAGTCTGAGCAAGTACAGGCTTTACAGGAGTATTTGTATTCTTACAATATATTGTTTTTGATTTTTCAATAACAACATCAGATATATTTCTGATTTGTGTATTAGGTAGTTCATTTGAGAATTCCAAATACATAACTTCGCCTTTTTCATTTTTATCTTGTATGTCATTAGACTTTTCATCCGTATTATTTGAGGGTTCTCTTTTTACTGTAGTAGTAGCAATATGTGTGTTTAAGTCTGCATTTGTGACATTTTCAACTTCAGTCACATTATAATCATTTTCATCACAAAGTTTCATATCTCCATCATCATCATTTTGGTAGATTTCCACTCTTTTCGATTTTGAAATAGCATAATCTAGTAATGTGTTGGACTTTCTTTTAAGATCAGGCTTCTCTTCATTGCTTCCATTTGTTTTAGCGTCACTTTTAATAGATTTATTACTGAACTGTTGCATGAATGAATTAAAAATTCTTGGCTGTTCAACATCTGGTTTAATTTGGGTATTATTTATTGAAAGTGCTGATTCGATTTTTACAACTCTAGGAATGTTTTCGAACAGCTTAATTATAGAACTTTTGACTACATCGAGAATAGCTTTTTCCTTGGCCAAAAATAGTTTTCTTTTGTCCGGTGTAACATTGACATCTACTAATGTTCTCTCTAAGACTATATTAAGAAATACAAAAGGGTATTGATGAGGATTAAATTGTCTATAAATTTCATTGATTAGTTTCATAATTTTAGTTGGTTCACAAGGTCTGGAGTTTACATAATAAAATTGACGATCAGTGCTTGAACGACCACATCCATGCGCACATGTAGATATGTACCCAACCAGTTCTACTGGAGGTGAACCATTCTTGTGTCCTTGAGATCTTTGAGAACTCTGTATACTATCTTGAGAATTAGCAATTTCATTGTTCTCAGCATCATTGGAATCTTCAGATAAATCTATTTCTGTGTCTTCTACATTTATACTCTCTTCTGAAACCTTGATTTCTCCTGATAAACCTTTAAAAATATTTTCTTTTATGTTTGGTGTATATTCAGTTTTTATGTCCAATAAATTTTCTAATTGTTTTATACCAAACACACAAGCTATATTATCTTTGTATGATGAACCTTGTGTGGTAACAACTAATGATTTTGTATTAGAATTAGACTGATTACTACAAGTTATGCTGAAAAAGTTTTTAATTAAAACAATAATTGAAATTATACAAGGTTAAAAATTAAAAACTCTGTACTTACTTTACTCCTAAGGAAATTAAACAATATGCATATAATAAGCTTGTCATTTTATTAAATTCTCTTTTAGAATTCTTGTGCAGTTCCTTTTGTCTTACTGGAAGTGAAGCAAACAAGTCTGTTATGGTAACAGTTGTTCCAACTTGTCTTGAACATGGTGTTTTACTTAATATATTTCCTTTATGATCATATACAATTTTAGTAGCTGCAAATAAAAAAATATAAATAAATAATAAAATCATTTTTTTAATAAATTGTTATATTTGGATTTACCATACTCAGCACTTTGATGTCTTGTTGTAATAGTAAGTTTAGCCAAGGCACAGAGAGAACTAAGAGCTTCCCCCCTAAAGCCAAAGCTAGACACACCTAGCAGATCTGAGTAATCTGTCAACTTGGATGTGTGGTATTTTAAAGCTGCAAAAAAATAACACTAGATAAAAAACCTAATTAAAAGTTCAACCAACCTTTAAACATAAATATGTATTGGCAGTACTACTTAAATGATTGAAATATTTTAGTCTTTATAAAATTACTAGCTGTTGCTCGTGACTTCCCTGCGTGGATTAAAAAAAATATAGCTATTGTGCTCACTTATAATATACCCTATTAATGGTGAAAGATTTTTTTTCAATTGACCTAGTAGTTTTTGAGTTATTAAAATACATACAAAAATACAAATATTTCCTCTTTGTAATATTAGTATAGATATTTAAAAACAAACTTACTCAAAGCAGAAAAGTTATCTTCAGTGACACCAGTACCATTATCTGATACTTCAATGAGATCAATGCCATGATTCTTTAGCCGTATATCTATTTTAGTAGCCCCCGCATCTAATGAATTTTCTACAAGTTCTTTTACTGCTACTGCTAAACTTAATACTACCTGATTAACAAAAAGTATCGGTGAAAGAAATATCTAAAAATATTAAGTTATTTCTCCAATAAATAAACAAATAGGATATTCTCCTATTGTTAAGAATTACACATTACTTTTTTTTATTAGGAAATTATCACAAAGCAATTTAGTTTAAGAAAAACTTTTTCGTTTGTTTAAACAACTGTGGCGTTTCGTCCAACTGTATTACAAGTCTTGTTTAACTTGGAGTAAAAGCTATTAATTTATTTTACCTGGCCGGAACAAATTTTATGAACTGTATCCTTATTGATTGGTTTTATAGCAACTTGCGTATCTTTCGTGTTACATTGATCTCCCATATTTGCTTTTTTACATTAAATATATGGAACTCAATATCTCAAAAAGGGTTAAAGAACTTATAAAATAAAGCTATTTATTAAACTAATGTTTGTCTATACTAATTTTATATTAGATATTTATAAAATACAGGTAAATAACAAGTTTAAATTTTTGTTCGGTAAATAAACTGACATTGACAGAATGACAGAAACAAATTGGGTATTTGACAGCACAAGTATGTTTTACACAGTGTTTAAACTTATAAAAGTTAATTAACTCCCAAATCTATTAGTAAAAAGCATTTAAGAATAAAGCACCGTTAAAAACAACTTTTTTTGAATACTAATCTCAATAAACGCCTTGTGAGTTATAACCAAAAGTTCAAAACAATCTTTTAAGGAAAATATCACACTACCTGGCAGCTGGCAACATTAGTACTGTGTTGTCAATCAACAAAATCAATCATTGATTATTGTGCGTCATAATCACAGAGTACTTTGTAACATACTGAAATTTTATAGAATAATTAGAAGTTCGAGTTTTTGTGTGCTAATTGCGTCTATTTATTATTTATGTTGTAGTTTTATTTTGTTATTCAGTAATTCGGTGTCATATTTGAAGTAAAATTATTTGATATGTCTTTAAATACAGCTCACGCCGATCACGGCGTTTTAATACATGCTGGAGAATGGTGAGTCATATTAAAGTAGATTGCATATTTCTTAGAATACTACAAATAAAAGATTACATTTTTACAAGCAACAAGTGAATAAGCAACCGTTAATAAACATTTTTATTATTATTCTAATGAAATAGCGCAGTACTAATCGCTTGCCAAAATTCGACGTTAATGAAGAATAGCAAATGTAGTCTTCTATCACAGTAAATCTTGTGTATTAATAAAATGAATTGTTTGTGTATTATTTTCTATTAAATTAAATGTTCACTTGAGGTGACTAAAGCGATTCACTTGAGGTGTTAAAATGTTACATCACACATTTAGTTAATATTATGGACATTACAAGTAAAATACTTAAATCCCTGAGCTACGGATGCTCTCACATACTTCTAAGTAAACAAAAAAGAAAAAGAATCCTAGTTAAAAATCTGATTAATGTTTTATTTTTGTTTCAGTATTATAATATTTTCTGACAATGTCACTGTTGAGTTTTACGGAAACGAAACTCCCGAGTTTAAAGGCACTAAGACAGGTCGCATGTACCTAACTACGCATCGCATGATTTATAACTCAAAAAACACGGCTGATTCTATGCGATCATTTAGTTTTCCATTTATAGCTCTGCAGGATGTAAGTATTTCCTTATTAACCATTATTATCATAGTTTAATCATTCCCATATTATCATTTTCCTATATTAATATTTTGTAATAAAACAATTTAAAACATTAATGGTTATTTTTCTTATAATTCTAGGTAGCAGTTGAACAGCCCATGTTTTCAGCAAACTACATTAAAGGCAAAGTGAGGGCTCAGCCAAATGGTAACTTTATTGGGGAAGTAAAATTCAAGCTAACATTTAAATCTGGAGGTGCTATTGAGTTTGGTCAAGCTATGCTTAAAGCAGCTCATTTAGGTAAGTACTAGCTGTACATGAGATAATATAAATGACTAGCTCTTCGCATGCGGCTTCATCCGCATGAAATTATGAAATTTTTATTTATTGTTTACATTTGGCAAATTATCAATAGCAAATGTCAAAATGACACGACATGACAAACCTTGCTGCCAACATCAAGGAAGCAAAATGTTGCTTATGGTCCCTTTCCCACATTAAGGTTTCCATCCAAAATAATTACCCCTAAGTTTAATGGCGTAAAAACTTATAGCCTAAAGTGTGACGTAAGTGCAAGGCTATTTATTAACAAAAGTATTTTTCAAAAACATGTTGTAATTGCTGACATCTTAGGCAACAAAAACTGTGTGTTTATGCTTTATTATAATAGTATACATTTATACATTAGCTTATGAACGCAACTTCGTTTCTGCGGAATAAAAAACAATAGTAACAAACAAATTTTAATTTACTCAGATAAAATAAGGCTCTCTTATGGTAAAGAATTTTTGAAATTGGTGCAGTAGTTGGAGTTTATTCATTATGTAGCAAAATACAATTCTTTCCTCTTTTATAATATTGACATAGGTGTCAACATTATAAATTATTTTTAAAAGTATTTCTGATGTTTTATTTAAATGTAAGCTTAATTATATTGTGTAACATGAAGTGCTCTGTACAGCGTCCCGGCACATGACGGCGGACGCGCCGCCGCCGCCCTACCAGCCGCCGACGGGCCCGTGGCACTCCGCGCCGCCGCCCGCCTACGCCCCGCCCCCGCAGGGGTACTACGGCTGGGTGCCGCCTTACAACGTAACCATATTTTTACTTACAACTTTTTATTCTAGGAAGAAAACACAGGCTTCGCAATGTTTTAGTTTTTAGTTGAAAATGTCTTAGGAATTTGTTCACAGCAAATGTATAATGGGCACATAGTATATTATAATTAAAAGTTTACACTATCATCAAGACTAGAAGGAATATTATAGGCAACTTTAATCTATTCTGCAATAACGTCCTCAACCGCCAGTCTAAAATATAATGTATTTTTTCCCTCAGGCCTTTCCCGATCAGCCACCACCGAACTCTGTGTTTGTGTCCAACAATCCACCCCCGTACCCCGGCGTGTCCGGCGTCACGTACCCGGCTGGGCCAGGCTATTCCGGTGCGGGCAGTCCCGGAGCCCCCCCGGGCTACCCGGGCGCCGCTTCCGCCCCGCCTGGCTACCCCGGCGGCTTCAGCGCGCCCGCGCCCTCCTCCGCCGTGTCTGCACGAGGTAACATACAAATGTTTATCTTATTTAGTCGATTTGTTCTACATGTATTTGTACGTTTTGTAAAATAATTGTAATATGTAGTATATCTATTTCAAATTATTTTCTTTATGATGTATTTAAACTCCTTGCTATATTTGATTAGGTAATAGACGTAACTTTGACAGTATTTAGTATTATGTTAGCGAGTAGATGGTTGCAATAGTAAATGCAATTTCAGATGCGAAGGCGGCGGAGGCCGCGCAAAGCGCCTACTATGATCCCAACCAGCCGCAGACGGCGTACGTTCCGCCGCCCTACAATGTAAGTACAATATATATTAAAAGTAAATTAAAGTACATATTTAATCGTTCAGAAAATAATAAATATTAAAGTACTTTTGATAGTTGCTGTTGAAGACACTTGTTTTATAAATTTTCAGTGATTATTTAATTTATTATTATTTTTTTCACAATGGAGATAAATAATTGAAAACATTTTAAATGATCACAGTACTTAATTATAGATTATATCTTTATAGGATGTTAACTTTGTGAAAGCGTTAGCTATATAGCTAAATGGGATACGAATTAAATTCTTTGTACTGTGTACTCACTTTTATGTTGCACTAGCTTTCGTCCGCGAGTCCATCCGCGTGGAATTAAAAAAAAAAAAACAAAAAGTGAGCCTATTTGTTCTTCCAGATTTTCCTTCAAGTCAAATTTTCCTAATTTCATTAAGATCCATTCAGTCTTTAAGGTAAAAACTATAACAAAAATCCATCCATCCGTGTAAACTTTTGCATTTATATTATTAGTAAGAAGTAATATTATTGTATAATAAATTGTAATGTTAACTTTTCCAGGATCAACCGCCGACTTATCAGGAATCTACATCAAAGAAAGAAAACTAAAGCATTGCCCGCATTACCATATGTCTTATACTTGCTATTCATTACCCAAAAATGTATAAACTATATCATTGAAAAATATATTTGGCTTATCTGCCAGCTTCGTTTCTACGCTAATAACATTCCCGTGCTATTAAGCATTTCGTATTGTTATTTGAAATATTTATCCAATTAAGGTAAAAATATGTTAAACAAAGTACATAGTTATTATGTGTATAAATAGTTTAAATACATACATAGGCTCTTTTTAATCACTCTAAAATCGATAGGAACCATTCGTCCACGATCGTATAAATAATAAATCATTCAGTCTTATAAAAAAACAATGCTTATAATGAAACGATTATAAAATAATATGACGTATTATGGAAGTTTTTCAGATTCTAAGAACCTATGTATGTTTTGTTAAAAAATGTATTACTATAAATGTTTATATTAGACTATCGAAATGTGATATCGTATTTTTTCAATTTCCAAATTATTATTTTATTTTATGTTTGCTTCAAAATTGTTAGGTGCTTTATACACAAGAAAAAGTGGTTATATTGAATTAGTACTTTTTAGTTTTTATTTTATTTGTTATTTAAGATATTTTATTTCAAAATAAAGCGAATTAAATTAATGTCTTTTGTTTTTTACAATCTTTAAATAAACAAGAAATGGTAAATGTAACATTGAGGAATATTTTTTTCTCATGATATACTCGAGCGCCGAATTATATTTTATTTTATTTAATACTTTGCTTATTGGAGTAGTATAGTAAATAACGAATGAATAGAAAGGAAATTATGTTCTCCAAAGCCACATATAATGTACCGAAGGTATATTTTCTGCGAACTGTATCATAGTCACATCTACTTTATCCTACTACTAAGATATTCTAAATGGACGACTTTAAAAACACATTAGAGCTAATTCTAAATACATTTCTAAAATTTTAGATTGAGAAGTATGAAATCGGAAAAAACATTACATTTTCAAACCTAAGGATTGTAACGAAAAACAAAAAAATTCTGTTGTTATAGAACCTAAAAACGCTTTGCTAACTGTCCATCTGAAACTGCGCTGTAAGAAGATTATTGACAACGTCATCGTAAAATATAAAAAAGACAATCATGAAAAATCTTATGTCAATCATTATAAAAATCTAAAAGTATAAATAAACTAATAATTATGATAAAAAACTGTTCGTAACACAGTACCTAGAGTTGAACATGTTTATTATGGGTAAGTTACGTTATTACGTGTTGACCAAATCAGAACCATACTATGCAAGCCTAGTTTGACAACCATAAGAAAGAAGCCTAAAACTGCCACTCATTAACCCATGAAACCCTTAGTAATCGCTGTGATACAGAATTCTTATTGTTACTTTAGTGTTCGTGTCTTGTGAAATACATAGATGTTTACCTTTTGTATTCCTAAAGCAGTAGTAGATATACCTTATAGAAGTTTTTGGGTTTCCTCTCTTAATAAAATTAAATACAAATTCGTAGGATCTTTAAATAAAAGTTAACTTACTTAACAATTGAAATGAAAAATTAAATTTAGTATTCAACTCCCGTAATACTTTGTTAGAATTAAAACTGGTTTTCACACTGGACAGCAAAAATCAATTTAAAATATTTTTTTTCTTTTAACTTTAGTGTAAAAACTGAAGCTGGAGCAAGGTCTGGGTAAATTATCAAAGGTGGCAATATAACATGAGTAAATACTGTGAGTACGCCTTCATGCTATATTACCTTTAACCGCGAATTTATGCGTTTACATTTTTTGACGAATTCTTTCACGAATACGGGACAATATAAAATGTTTGTGTTTTAAAAATATAGGTAAGTTTAACAATTTTATGCATTAGGTTATAATGAATTAAATGAGTGGCAGTATTGGCTTCTTTTAAATGTTTTATTTTGCTAATGGTGATTGTTTATTGCAGAGTAAATTCGCGTCGATGGCTCCTGCAATCCACCCGCCGTGCACTCCGTCAGCTTCGTGCGCACCAGTGCGATGCCATCCCACGCCGCCGCCATGCCAAAATCCCGAGAGATGTCTGAAAAGAACCACCTCCAAAGGGATAAGGCATTGTCAGAGTGCACTCTCTATAATGCGAACGAGATCGAAAGCAAAATGTAGTAACTGTGGAAGGTTCAAGGGTGCTGATAATCCGAGAAATGTAAAGCAAATCGAAAAGTTTTTAAAAAGAAAATCTAAAGAAGCAAAACTGAGAAGAAAAGATAGATTGACAGGAAGTCACAGTTATATTCAGTACGTGAGGAAGCAAGGGACGCCGCGGTCCAAGACCGAATGCTGCGCCGGCAAAGGACATAGAGGTCGAGTTAAGAAGAAAAAGTGCTGTGAAATTTTGTAAATTCTTTTCTGTAGTTGTTACTTTAATAACAAACTCGGTTATTTGTATTTAAATATTTACTTGTACAAATTTTATTTTACTTCCGGTCATAATATGTTCCAATACCATGAAGAATATTCTGGTTATATTTTTTTACAAAAATACTGTCCTACGTGTTCAACTTCATGCAATAACCAGTTTATCAGAGACATTTTCTTACTGAAATAAAAAAAATGGCAAAATTCAATATTTGTTTTTTTTTGGACATTACATACTTCCTATTCTAGATTAACGTTTTATTATTTTTTGTAAGTATTTTTTTGTCAATATTTTATGTCAATTTTAGAATTCAATTATAAAGAACGTTTTTTATTTTAATTTCAGCTACATACTCGCTTAAGAGTTTAAAACCTTGTGTATCGGCACCATCATGTAGCGTACACAGGCACCGACCCCGGCCAGCTCCGTGCCCAGAACCGGACAAGTGCTACAAGAAATGTATCAAGCGCAAGAGGAAATGTCCCAGCGCCTCCGAAACCGTCAGCAGGAGGGGCATGCCTTGCGATTGCGCTAGATTGCAGTCCAAGGAATCCAGAATCAGTAACAAAAAATCACATAAAACTCACAAAAAGCGGATGCGCAAAGTTATGCGGACACGATCGATGGAATCCCGTTGGCGTAAACAGAGAAAATGCTGTGTTATTTTGTAGTATATTTCATTACTTAGAAAACAGCAGCAAAGAATTTCAGAACGATATCTCTAATTTAAAGTTCATGTTGTACGAAAACAAACAATTTGTATTTCAATTCTAATAAGAAAACCTTTTTATAATTTTTAAACAAAAAAAAATCTGTCTTTCATGAACATGTTTGTTAATGACCTCATTAGTTGTAATGCTGAAATTATAGACTTGCGATAATAGTCCCTTGGTTTCATTGTATTCAGAACTAAATTACTTTTATTTTTTTCCAGTCCACGATCCCTATACATATGTAAATTGATCAATACTTCGCTTATCAAGGAGATGATCACAATGACTTTCTGACAGAATGCGATTAAAAACAATTCCGCCTTGCACCTAGTATCGTACCAAGTTTCTCAATATATAGTTTTATCAAATTATAAGTTTTTATATACAACTTAACGTCAATCAATAGATAAAAGATAAATGTTGTCACTAAGATCAAGAAATGCAGGTAGGTACCGACATATTCGTCCAATGCTTAGGTATAAGCAGGCCCTAGTCTACTTTGACCCGTACGAGTTGACTTGAGACCTAAGTGATTTTCAAAAAACAGTATGCAAAATACAATGTTCTTTGAAGGAACATAGGACAATTACTGTTTTTACATACATTACAATACTCTTGGCTGTTGCTTTTAAAACAAATATGGTTCTCTGTATTGAGCTTCCAAGGCCAACACTGGAGTCGAGAATGGCATCCCATTCCAGCGCCGTCTCAAGTTAACTCCTTTATACATTGTAGAGATAATTTATTTTCAGAAGCAGAAACAAATTAAAATCTCATTTTAATGATTCTGGGGGACGCTAAAGGTGTAATCGATGAGTTTTATTTTTATTTAGCGATTAGTATTTATTTCGCTTTATAGTATAGAAAACATTATAGAATGTTAAGAAAAACCTTGAAACTGTTTTTGTGGAAAAATGCCGCAAAATAGGTTGACAAAATTCTACAGTGTTTAAGTTTGATTCTTTATTTGACATTTCGTTTTTGTATCTGTCGTCGTGCCGGTTAGGTAGGGACGTACCTATTTTGGATTTCAACATATCGATTTTATTTGCTTGAAAATCATTGTTGTGTTACATGGTATCACTACAGTTTTGTAATGCTTTAATATTGATAGTATTTATTTTAATCTACAAGACATACGCCAAAATATCTTTCTGGATGTGCATGTCAATAAAATGGAATCAATGTGTTTTTCAACTAAATAAAACAAGTATTTTAATTTAAATGTTTTAACAAAGATTATAATGGGAGACGCTAACAGAAGTCTAATTCTTCTAACTAATTAAGATGTACTGTTTAAAAATGTTATTAATCCATAGGTTCATGTTATATAGTACTAGAAATTATTATGTCACATTACAAATGTTACTTGACACATTTTCGTTTATTGTCATCCTTCAATTTATCGACATTATCGACGCACAGTCGCCTGTAGGGACATCCCTAGATAGCATTATAAAATTATGGTAGTCTGCTGAGTGGTTGGCTTGATATTACCGATTTTAGGAAAATAAGAATTCGGACGTCTCTGTTGTGTAATTTTTTCCTTTTATGTACGCGGTCGAATTTTTGTGTCATTAATTATCTTCGCTTCATTTCTTGTCCATACATCGTACTTTCGCTAAATTTTGGTATTCTTCAGAGCTGGCCTGGATTATTGACGTTTCATGTGCCTATATAAAATAAGCTTCCGAATGCTGTTTGTTTCGGTGTACGCACTGATTGTGGGTCGTGGGCGTGCGGTTTGATTTTAGTAGGATACCAGAGAAATATTTGATATTGTGGAAAGTGCAATATTGTGATACATTTATTTCGTTAATATGTGGTACGAATTGGCACTGATGTGGCAAACCGGATCGCATCAAGGTGGAGAAAACGTGACGCTTTTATAAGGTCAGTATCAGTTTTCTTTTCTAGTTATTTAGTCTTAGAATTTAGACTTTCATTATTTATACGAGTCGGTAATTTGCACGTTAAGTAACCTATCGTAGCTACAGATAAAAAAGTATCCCTACATATATGTATGCTGTATAAAGCACACTATATATTTTATAGAAATTATTAACAAGTCAGATATTTAAACTATACTTGTATATCATATAATAAATGTAAGTCTTCAAAGCTTTTGAACAATTTTGACTTACAAAAATTGAATTATTTTGTGGAATACAATAAATATTGAAAGTCAGATAGGTTTATTTTCACAGTTGGTTTTGATGTTCTTTATTTTTATATTCAAAATAGGTATTGCTTTATGTTTATAATTTAAACATTTAGATGTAATAAATGTTTGAAATCTCTATGTTTAATACAATGGTATTACAGTTCACACAAACTTTCACAGTATGGTAAAATGTCAATGAATGGTGGGTTTTTTCTTACACATTTATCTATCTTTCGATGTTATGTTCTGTTATGGTGTTGTCTTTGTGGTAATCTGTTTTGTAAATAATATAATGTAATGTACAGATATATAATCTTTACCTAGTTGTTTCCTCTAATATCATCCGCATTTTCAATAAACTCAAAATAGCTTATTCTACACTACTTTATTTACTTGCAAGTGTTTTTTTACTGCTTTTTAATTTTAAAATGTATGTTAAGAGTAAAACATTCGCCTTCCCTACAGGAATAATTTAATAATTATTTAAAATATATTTTTAATCTGTTTGTAAATGTTTTAATACAGTTTTTATTGTAAACTATTGGCACTTTTTGAGGTCCTTTGCCAAATAATTACTAACAACGTTGGTTTATTATCATTGATGTTTTAGATAAAATGTTTTTTTTTTACTTGGATCTTTTTATCTAATTTTTTTTTGGTAAGTATTAACATGTGACAAACTTCATTTAGAAGACAGTCATCTTAATTGTAAATTAATCGTATAATAATTAGTAACAGATAATTGATGAAAATCATGAATAGCCATAGCCAACATTATATTGTTTTTGAAGTTGCAGGTGATAGCTTTTTTTTATTGTGTAATATGGGTATTTAATAAATATGAAAATAATAAAAAGTTAAGAATTTGACCATAAAATGTAAATTGCTAATGGGGTAGGGGAGTTTAACTTTTGGTTTTGATCTCGAACAGGTATACTATTTAAGGCTTTATTACAGTAATATACTTAAATTCATAATTCAGCCCCAATAAGAATTCATGGATAGTGACCTATTGGAATCCATTGTAAATTGCATGGTTCAAGGGATAGATGTTTCATATACATCTCCCAAGCAGACAGATTTTGAAAATAGAATGGGTCAAAGATGTACATTTTTTTTAAATCCAAGTATACATATAGAACAATGATAAGCTTTTAAATGTTTGTATAAGTACCTAAACTATAAAATTATTAAACGAAAATTAGTGGTAAATTTATGAATTGTTGATTCATTTTTTTGTTTTTTCGTCATTGTTAAAATAGATGCTTACATGACGGACCGTCAGTAGTTCGTTCGCGCACCGTCGAGGGCGTTAGTGACGTGTCCAAGTGGAAAGGAGTCGCCCCTTAGCCCACCCTATATTGAGCACCCTTCGCTCCGTTTACAATGACTGCCGTATAAACTACGCCGCGCTCGTAACTATCTCTCAGGCTAATGTTCGTAGTCCATATATCCAGGAGATGTTTTAATTAATGTAATGTTTTTTCTTTTAAAATTCCATACATCAAAGGAAACGTCTTTTACCATCCATTTAGAGACAGTTACAGCAATGTTTAACACAACATAATATGGCTTCTGAACCTATATAATAGTTTATTTGGCCTTCTCCCCAAAAAAGAAAATCAGTGATATCGTAAATTAGTACGAAAATGTTCTATTCAATTAAATTTAAAAAAAAATGACGAGGTTAATGACATTGTTGATAATAATAATAAATCTAGGGTTAGTGCTTTTTTTATTGAAGGGTCCTTTTGTCCGCCCTTTACGAATGCCAAATCATTTAGATGGCTTCCCTTGCTAAGCGTTTGCCTAATTGATATCGTAATGAAATCAATATCGCATAACCACTTTTAGATAAACTTCACCTTTTAAAAAAATCACGCTTCATTTGTCGTTATGTATTTCGTAACTGATTAATAATAGGTACTAGCCGTATTTTCGTATCTTTTTTTATTCCTTGTATGTATAAAATATTCAAGATGTTAATAGGATGTCATGTGCTTTTATAGTTTAACTTTCACACATTTTATGTCTCAGTTTGTATGTAAACGTAAAGTGAAAATGAACACATTCCGTGCCCTCCGAAATAAAAGCGGGGCGTCGTTTACGTGAATCTCTTTGAATGAATGACATGAAGCGATATTCATGATGAACACACAAATTATACTCAGTGATCTGCTTTGAATGTCGCCTATGTTAAGAGAAAATATTTTTGTAGAGAAAAAATAAAATACATTACTCTATTTTCTTTCTTTTATTCTAAGCAGCAACTTTGTTTAGTATTATAAAAACACATTGTTGTGAGAGTCACGGTTTCAGGTAATTACAAATTTACGACGTATAGTTCTTACTTACCACGCAGTAGGCGGTGAAGTAAAATAATGGTAAGTAACAAGAATGATTGGAAAAAATATTTTTCTTCATCTAATAATGTTATTTATTTTTATTTTGAGTCAGATAACTGGCATTGACATTTGGTTTCAAGATAAAATTTAAACTATATGTCCCTTCACCTTTTGACTAAAAGTTAAAAGCAACCCATAAAGGTAGCACAGGCTCATACAACGTTGACCTTTAAAGAAAAAGATTATTTTGGAATAAGGCGTGATAATATGTTGATCAGGCATTAAATCTATATTTTAATTAAACTTTTAGGCAGTTTAACACTCTGTCAATAATTTTTTTCCTATATTTGGGATATAGGGTTCGACACTTCTTCAGTGAAAATTATACGCCACAATATCATAAAACTTGACTTAATTCATCATGCTAGTGTACAGCGATACGAAAAACAATCTTAGTTCATTATTCATTAGCTTCAAAGTGTTTGCATCTCTTTAACAGAGAACAGTTCTCTTATTTTAATTGTAACGTTAAAAATAGGGGAAGGTCGTTTGCGTCGCAGCAGATATAATTAATCTATCTATACTAATATTATGAAGAGGACAGATTTGAAACTATTGAACTGATTTCAAACACATTTCACATTAAGAGTACATTTTATTGTAACTGTGATTAAGTAAACATTAACAAGTGTTTTTGAACCTCGATGCCGCCCAGCCTTAGTCAGGGCAGGTCGCCAGTATTACAGACCTCTTTATAATATTAGTATAGTTCAATTCAGAGGAGTTATACCATTGTACATCTAATATAATAAGCTAATGAATAATTATCTATAAACCGTTTGTTCTTTATTCTACGCGGAAAATAGAAGACAAAAGATGAGATGAATTCAGTAAATATGCATAGAAACATATTTTGCATTTCAGATAATTGGTTTCCGATAGTAAAATAGCTCGCACTGGGATTGTGAAAGTTGCTTGTGCAAGTTTGCGAAAATAGCTGGTAACTTCATGCATGAGTTACTGATCGAAATATCGATTGTAGGTCAGGTCGTGGAAAACTAGTTGTTTATCCGCACACCTATTATTATATACGTTTTTGAAGGTATTCAATAAATTTTGAATCTCCAACGTTTAAATATGACTAAACAGAACAATCGTCAATACACATTAGAATGTTTAATAGCATCAAGGGTGAATATAGGGGGAGGGGGGTTATGACCCCCCCCCCTGAGCTGGTTGGTCAAGAGCTTGACAAAATATAGTTACATATTTTGTCAAGCTCTTGACTTGACCACGACTATGTGAACCCCTCCTGGCGCCAAAGCTGGATTCGCCCTTGAATCGCATAATTCACACAAAACGTTTTGTGAAATCCAAATATTTATTAATAAAGGCGTAGTTGCATTTGGTTGTGTAACTTTAATAAATTTCTAAAACAATATGTTAAAGCTATTCACAAACGTGTGGAATTTATTAGTTTCCTGGTAAACGCTCGATCATTTTAGAGCGTCAACACCGAGGTAACGTATGACAAAAACAAATGTTATCGTCGACTTTATCAATTTCTCTTGAATTTCACGCTTGCTTTAAATTTAATTTATAAAAAAGACCGGATCTGTAATCACGGACGTTTTGTCTTTTGGGCACGAAATGATCTTGTATTCTTGGAACATTTTGTAAATGATAATGTATACTTGATACTTATATTATAAATGCGAAAGTTTAGAGGGATGGATGGATGTTTTTTAGAGTTTATAGCCTAATAGGCTCAACGGATTTCGATGTAATTGGTAAAAATGTACTGGATAGTCTGGAAGACCATGTAGGCTACTTGCTTTATTTTTAATTTTTAATTTCTCGCAGATGGAGTCGCGGGCGAAAGCTAGTATCTAAATAATACTAAATTTATCTATGTGCAAGACATTCCATTGCCATGTTTTCATTTCATGTAAAGAAAATAGTTATATGCAAGTCAATAAACTATCAGATAAAATCGAGCAGTCTTTCAAGCTATTCAGTGACACACTATGCCACAGCTATTTCCGTAAATAAATTAACCACTAACTCGAACTTAGGTAACAAGTTCTTTCGTATCGTGTTTGTTAACAAAGTTAGATGATATTTAAATAATAAATATTTGAGATGACTACCAAGCTTTGGTGAATAAAGGCAATGACTACGGGGCGTATGTACTAGACGAAAGAACCCCGTTGAAAGGGACGACACCCGTAAGCTATTTAGCTCATCTCGTGCATTACAAAAACAAACGTTTTCGAAACCCCTTACTATCCTGATGAAACGTCTATGATAGTTTTTTTGTTAACAAAACGATGATATGTAGTATGGAGAACCTTTAACAATGATTTCGACAATGTCATTCCTTATCATTGACCACCGCTGTTTATTCCAGTTTTTATCTAATGTAAATGTAAAAATTAAGTAACCTTATTTATTCTATCGTTACACAAAATAGATGTTTAATTTTGTTAGCGTCAATTTTTTAAAATATGTGTTGGAGTGATGTCTTGTATATGATGGTTGGCCTTATTGTAATCCGATGCGTTTTACAGATGGGAGAGGGCGCGCGGCGAACGGGCGGGCGCGCGGCGTCGGGTGACACGCGTTGCGCCGCGAACTGCGGCCTGCCACTTGTTCAGTATGTATCAACTTGTACACATACCCTGCACGTTTCACTTAATATACTCATTTACTTCGACTACACACCTTTATAACCACATCCTGAAGCCTGATGTAGTCTTCCTGCGTAAAGATAAACTCGAGTTTTTTATTCATCTTATGTAGATCGAGAATACTTGACAAATCTCCCAATATTCCATACTTAAGACATTTAACCAAGGTTGATTCTGGGAACAAATAAACAAAAATACTATGAAATTAAATTTATTATTGTGTAATGTTAATGTAAGCAGGATAAAAAATTTATAAGGTATGGCTAGTCTATGTTATTAGGCCATTCGGTTAGCATTCTATGGGGTAGCCGTCATTGTCGACGCAGTAGTGTACATCTCCGACGTTCTGGTTCCGACGGTAGTTGCCGTTCGCCAGGCACACCTCTGTCACTGTCATGCCCCGCTGTGGGAAGTACATCATGGTGTCTCTAGCACAATCTGTGGATAGCAACACATATTTACGTAAACATACATACTCATATCAAACCGCCAGCTTATATTATTTTAACGAATGAGATTCCAAGATAAACTCAATACATCTTCTGGCTGTTACCTAATGGCGTGTACGTATAACGAAGCCTTCAAAATTAATTAAGCATAAAATGTTATACAACAAACACCCACGCGTAACCTGTCAAGCTGTGAGTTTACACCGTCGTAAAATCTGTATAAAACATCTTGTCATCCTTGTCAGATTTTCTTTGTAATATAGAGGAAAGTCTATAGTTTTGTACAGGTGTATAGGCTGTGAGGATTCGCGGTTGTAGACATCCAAATACGTCACTAATCCGGTCGATACCGTCTTCTGTTCACCTTAAATATGTACTTTTAAGATTTCCACTTTAATATATACTATATCGGATGTTATGTAAGAAATTTTGCGTGAGGTTATAAAAGATTTTATGAAACATCTGTTGAACGGATTTTAAATATATCTTGTAGAGAAATTTCTCCAAGTAATATTAGTATTACAAACATCCAATGAAAAGTTAAGAAAGCATGCACTACAGGTGTAACAACACGTAAAATAGTCATTGATTTTCACATGTAGATGATTGTATCGCCACTTTCTTGCGCGCT
Source organism: Papilio polytes (assembly GCF_000836215.1). NCBI lineage: Eukaryota > Metazoa > Arthropoda > Insecta > Lepidoptera > Papilionidae > Papilio > Papilio polytes. The sequence continues at coordinate 1,563,287 of NW_013525694.1, forward strand.
GCTTATCTTCGAAGAGCTAGTCTGACGATTACGAACGGTGAAAGCCTTTTCATTTGTCTGTGTTATACAATTGTCAAATTTATTGCTTAACAAGAAAAATATTGTTAGTAAATTTGAAAGTTCGACGGTACGCTCTTTCAGGATTATATCAATTTTTAGTATAACAAACAAGAAATTCTCCAAAAATACTTAGTTAATCCAACGGAATCCACGAGGATTGGGATCGTACATCAATCATCTATCCATTCAGCTATTGCTGTTGATAATCGAAAATGCATTTTTTTATTACAAAAAAAGTAGCCAGGATATTATAATTTTTTAACGAAAGAACGTTATTACATCCAATGTTTCATAAGTCGATTTATTAATATAGACCGAGTGAGGTATTGCCAATTTCGGACGTCAACTCAGCATGTGGTACGGATATGTATTGACGGGGCAATGATATTTGAAACAGTGAGATCTTAGCTTATGCCCAATTAACCCAGTTATGTGTTATAGTTAAAGTATATAATTAATCTATCGAATAGTATTATAAAAGATCTAGACTTAAAATGATGATAGACTCTGCAAGTACCTTATCATATTTTTTTTAATTTGACAAAAGTTAATAAAGGTTGTTGACTATTTTTGTTTGATTATTGACGACGAATAACATTAGAATAAATTTTCAGTTTGTCATAAAATTGTCGTTTTTTTAATTATCAATCCATTAGCAAATATGATGGTAATGTATTAATTTTTTTGTCGTAATTTTCCCGAGTAAATATACCGCAATATGTGTAATTAAATAGCTATATATTAATGACGTTCATCATTAAAGTTAACTTAAGGTCGATTTTAATTTCGTGTTCATTTCGAGATGTCTTTTAAATAAACATAATTCAATCGGAATCTTACTTAAATTAATCGAAATTTTTAATAAAACTTATTTAACTTACCGTGTTAGGTATTAACTTAAACAATGAAATATACAGGAAGAATTAAATTTAGTTTTTCATAAACGACAACATTGAATAGATATTGTTTTCGAAGCAAAAAAATACTTGTCCTTGAATATTTTGCAAAGTATTGTGTTGTCGAGAATGAATCAAGTATGTATGTAAATTGCGACTCGCTCTTGAATTCGGTAAGAGTTGCGATCGGCGACATTCTCTTGACATTCCTTGAGGTGCGCTGCGGAATGAATGGAATCAGGTACTCTGTATGTCGGTAATGAGGTCACGGTCGGCGACCGGTCGCGCTGCGTGTGCGCGCTAACGGTATCCGTGTTCTTCCGTTTATCTAACTAGAATCGCGAATGATTCCCATAAAACCAACTCGTTCTAAAGTCTCACAATTCACGGGATAATCGTATTCTTTTGGTGCCTTGAACTCTCCACATTTCAGCTTAAAGTATAGAACGCATACTTTTATCATTGTTAATAGTATATTGAGTAAGTAGAGTCCATCATCAAGGAAAGGATGTTGTTGATGTGCTTTGTTTCACGAATTAAAATTTTAATCGATACAAATGTTTGTTTACGGATTTGTGGAGTATTTTTTGCTGGCAAAGTTTTCCGATGTTATTGCGTTATGCATTTTGCAGAATTAGACAAGGTTGGTACTTGTTGCTATTTAACGAGTTGGAATTAACTTTGTATTGAAATAATGCTAATTATAATAAATTCTCAGCTATTTTGCGCACTAACTTCAATCCAGATTTTATCATCATTCCTCTAATTCCTTGCGATTTAAAGTAACATTGTACAGATAGATACGTTTTCAGTGAAAGGTGTCATTGATTTGCCTACGCAAACGGGTAATATAAGTTTCATTAACGCTACCTTCCTTGTTGTAAATGAGCGTTCGTGGATGCTTTATTTAATTTTTGGGTAGGAAAATGTTGCCGATTTGTGGTGACATTTGTTACTTGTTCACTGGTTACAAACTTGTACATTTTATCTACCCGCTTACAACAATAAGAGAAGAAATTTTAAAAGCGATGTTTATTGCAATCAGGCCGAATATAATTATCTATAAAATTTTGGAAACTTCAATAGTAATTTACGTTAGTTTTTATAATATGCCTATAAAGTTAATTAACTTTTACATTTCTTGAGAATTAAACTCAAAGCAATTCGGCCTACTTTTTAAATTTGCATCTTGTCCTTTATTTCTCGAGGTGTGTATAGTACAATATGGACTGCATACTTTACGCGAAATCACTGATCGACTTTCGATGGCGTTGATAATGACTAACTAATAAAATATGACCAAATAACTTTTCGCTTTAAATGAAAAAATATTCTGTTCAATAAATATTTAAATTTTTTATATGGTGAAATATTAATAAAATGTATTTTATAACAAATGGCCACTTAAATTGTCACTGTCTCTCATTGCAAGTATATTATTGTAAACGAAGTACTTCGATTAATTGTTACTGATTCAAAAGGTTATTGGTTCATATTGGCTTACCGTAATTGGGTTTAAATCACGTAATTGTTTATAAATCACCGACTCAATCAATTAGAAAACCAGATTTAAAAGATCTCAAACTGTACCTATTATTAAATGTATTTTGACTTGATTCAATTGCTTAGTCTATCTTATGAAAATTTACTGTAGCAGTGTTCGTTAACAGATTTTCTTATATAATTCTTACAATAAAAGTTGTGTATTTAGATTACTTGATAAGTAAAATGTAACTTAAGACTTACTGCAATTCATTCCGGACATTTCGCTTGATACTGTCTGCCAGGAACCAAGGATCTCACCTAGACGATCGGTACAATACGCACTGGAAAAATTCAAACATACCAACAAAACAAAATATTAAGTACATTTCCATTGAACATGTGTTTTTTGTCAGTTTGAAATACAACAGAAAATTTTCAGGTACAAGATTCCGCACTTGGTTTCTGGTTTTTTACAGATGCCAAAATTATAAGGGAATGACACAAATGGTGTCTTTTAATAATGTTAACATGTCAGAAAACACTACCAGTTTTAAATTATAACTATATAATTTTTTATCATCTTTTCCTTAAATGTATGTACTTACATGCCATTTCTGATCTGATAAGGACCATAGCTGCCATCGTAGTCGCAGAAAGTGATAGGATTTCCTAAGAAATTTGTACCATGCTCAGATTGCTCCTTGTATATCATATTTAATGCTTGCACGATACTTTCACACTTTCTGAGATACTGCTCGCCGATAATACCAGAACTATCTGTAATTTAAACTGACAGAATTAATGAAGACCTATTGAAAAAAAAATACAAATGGTTTCGGTTTTATTTGCCTGTTAATTAAGGTTTGCAAACTTTATTTATCAAGGATCTTAAAAGTACAAGTGTATTTGGGGTTATTATAGATTTAAGAGATAACATTACGATGACTTTAGTTGTGCCATGTCATGTGATTACACTGAAATTTTGTATTTAAACAAGTGCATTGCAACTGGAGGTCTTTGTTCGTCACATTATAATGTCTGATTCATTTACTTGCGTGCAATTTATTTATTAAGGTAAAGCCTTTATAAGTCTTGCCTTGCTAAATTATTAACTCCAAGATTATGTTATTTAAATCGTATACAGTACTGTTGATGTAAGAAACTATTTTTTCTTATGCCTGACTAGAGAGACCTGATTAGAGTTTAATTGGTTATGTCAAATATTTTTAACGAACCTAGATATTTAGAATGGTTTAGAATCTGTCATTAAATAAGGCCGAGCATCAACGTTAAGCACAATCTTATTCATATTACTTAGAATAACTCTACATGTACACACAGCATGGCAGATATTTCATATCCTCTTCAGGCAAGGGTTGTACAACCGGCTGGCCTGTTCTTGGTTCAGCGCACCAGCACATGCCATCGTCACACTGCAGCCGCTCGTAGTCGCCGGAAGGCGTGCAGTGCAAGCTAACCACGCTCCTTCCAGAATCCTCTAGTTCCTTCCTACGACGGCTGCAAGCTGTAATTACACTATCCTGTTAGATTTCTCCACTTCCTTCACCTTTTACACGTTTCTTCATGTAATATCGATGCGATTTCACCTTCATGTTAAAAATGTTTTGTTTAAAATATCGTTGCACTAAAATTCACCATAGTTTAATAATACCTTATGTTAGTAATATTAGGTATAATGTTTGGTCATGAACTCGTGTCACGTTAGCAGGTAATGTAATACAAAACCATTTTGATAGCGCTGACGTGGTTAGCAGGAGGATGTTAGGAAGGCATGGTTTGAAAAATTACGTAATTATATTATGCAAATTACTATTATATTAAAAGTTAGTCAAAAGTAATTTATTTAAAATTATATGCTGATGGAGTGGGGCTATGTTTGAATTTAAATATAATAAATTTGATAAAACGTATTTGTGTGTTAACTAGTTATATGTTATATTACATCAGTGTTCATGAGTGAGCGTAGACAATGCTTTATCTAGATCTTGCATAAAAGAGACACCAATTACTACCATACTACATATACATGAGTTTATGAGTCCCGCAAAAAATCGGCAAAAGTTAACCTTTCGAAACTTCGAAACTATATATGGCAATAATATCGTAAATCACTATTTTCCATAGTGATGCGATTAGCAATCGTATTAGTAGGTCTTAAAGCTGTCCTTATGAAAATTAGCTCAGCATAACAATTAATGACTATGTTAAGACATAAAATTTCATCTCTATTAATATTTATAAATATGTAAGGATACAACTTCATTATGAAGAGTTTCAATAACTTACCGCAAGTCATATCACTCGCCTCGCTCCTCCACATTTGTCCAAATATTCTGGTCCCGTTTTGGTCCGAGCAGAAACATCTGTGTACAGTGTAAATGTGTAATGTAAACAAGATATCGGCTGGTGCAGTGCGGTGTAACAGAGTCGGTTCACTATGCATTTAGTAACTGGCGGTCGCGACTTTCTGAGCATAGAGAATTTTGAAAAATGCGCGCCTAACAACAAGCAGTAATAGACATCTGATTAATTATTATAATTAGTCTGTTTCCTCTTTAATATATTATTGTAAAGATAACACATCTCTAGATTATTCTTATGGTCATACTTGTGCTGTAAACTTGAACAATTTAAATTCCAATCTCAGGAAATCATCTTATTGTTATAAGATTACTGATTTGGTCAAGAGACAGAATCCTTTGTTGTATTACTCTATTGTCTCCCAGTCCAGCAGACACTAAAAGGACAACCGTAAAACACTTTTATATAACATCAGTGTCTATGAAAACAATCCATTTTCTATTGTATGTAAGAAAATGATGTGTAAAAGAACACACTTATTTGCAATAAAAATTATATGTTTAGCCGTGGTTTACGGATCTGTAGCGGTAACCCACCTTCCGCTGAATAAATCGCCCTTGCACTGCACCGGTGCGTAGCGTCCGTCCGGCAGACAAGCTGCTGGCGGCTTGCACAACGTCTCCGCCTCGGGCCCTATGGCAAATCATTTTAAACGTCATAGGAAATTTTCTTAACAATTTCAAAGGTGTTCAATTACAATTAAATTAACAGAAACACTTTAAATGCAAATAGCAATTAAAGTTTTTTTGTGTATTTAAAGTGTCTAATAACTCTAAAAAAATTTTAGTGTTTTTTTAGGTAAACATTGTATCTACACTTGAGTGGCACATTACAGCAAGGAAACCTTATAAAATGGAGGTGACGTTATGTCTATTGAATGTTGTGAAACAATAAAACTTATATTCAATATCGAAATTTGCGAAATAAAAATGTATTCTACGTAGAACAGGAAACAATATATTAGCATCCGATATTTCTAAAGTCTCTACACTGTCAGTTCTACGTCCTTTGTTGCCACTAAAGCGTAAAAATCTAAATAAGTCTTGTTTATTTTTAGACTCGTGTAGAAGTGTCGACCCCGCATAGAGTGTAGATATATTATAGTTTGTTCCAAATTAGTTCGTACCGGGCTGGCTCGAGGGAGGCTGGCAGCTTGGGCAGCAGCCGAATATACTGCTGTTAGGCTGCAACACCTGGTTGCCGAAGCACTCGTCTGCGCTCAAGTCGGTTACGCACACCTGAGCCACCTCACACTGCTGTCCGCTCACACCAAGCACAGACAAACACACAACAGACACGAACAAACACACAGACCGACCCATAATGAACATCACACTAAATTACTAACAATAAAACTATTATAACTGAAACAATTATTAGCTATTATTGAAATTTTTATCATTCACTACCACTGATAATCTTATCATATTTCGCTTATGTGTTTGCGTTTGTTTAAAGTCGGTAGATTGTTTTGATACAGGATTCCTTTTTGTACTTTATCTTTTGTACGGTAATGGTTGTCGAGTATCAAAATGAATTTATGCTTTTTAATAACTGAATTTCGACTATACGAGGGTTTTCTGATTGTTGTAATTTAATAAAGTTCACATGGTTTTTCAAGGAAAGTTAATATAGCCATGGTTGGTTTGTCGGGTATGAGTAAGTCGTTATCAGCACTATCGCTATCTCAAGTTAAATTACACGGCGAGCTATCGCCTGCCGCGGCGCCGCACCGGCCGCGCTCTAGTGTTCGCTGCGAGCGCGCGCCGCTTGCTTTCCTAGCGCTTATCTGATTATATCATTTTTTTCACACCGAAACCGCGGTCTATTTTCTTATGTCTCGTCTAGTGTCATGTTTATCCTGGATATCTTTATGTATTTTGAATAATTTGTTTTCCAGGTGTGATTGAATCGGCCGTAACCGGCCAGTATGGAGGAGTGTAAGAAGAGAGTGCATGGTACTAAAGTTTCAAAAATAGCAAATATATTCCAAGGAATGCCGTCGAGGGATGACGAAGACTTGCGCGGCGCCGATGTCACGGTCGTGCGCACCGAGAGTCACTTGGCTAGATTCAATAACGCACGAGCGCTATTCGAAAAGTTGGGTGAAGAGAATCGAGGCTTCCGAATCGAAAAATCACCTTCTGCTGCAGCGAGCTTTGCGGGTACGCGCAGCGGCCACCCTCCGGTACCCACGCGGTCGCGCTCCAGCTCTGCAGGCTCAGTTAGTCCGCAAAGGGCCAGCGTCACTCCAACAAATGCTCTTGCGCCGGCGCTTAACGGAGACAGACTCGCCAATGGCGCCGGGCAACCGCCGCCAAAGCCCGTCAAACCTAGCGTTTTGCCCAAACCGGAGAAACCCGATAGGCGATTTAACAAGGAGCTCATTGAAAAACAGAGAAATTGGACTGCACATTTCAATAAACAGCGGCCGGTGCGGTACGAACACGAACAGAGGCCTGAGCAAAAATATGGTCCCGGACACGTTGACAGAAAATCGCCAGAAGTCGCTGAGAGGTATGTCGTCCCATCTCGAGTATATTCACCGCCGCTGTCGCCCGGAGCTGGTGACTTGCAAGCAGAGCGACCTACGACTCTTCCTTCATCGTTAGTTACTCGCGGTGTGCACGTAGCGAAGTCTCCTAGTCCTGTAAGAACCGTTGCTGCGGTGTCGCCTTCACCAAGGTCAAGTAATACACTGTCTCCCACCGCAAGGACTTCACCAACGTTCAAAGCAGAGCGAGTTTCTCCGAGTAAAGATGTTGTCCAAAATATTGGAAACAACGAAAGATTATGTGCCGGTAATAGATCGCCAGTAGTTAGTGACATAGACAGTGATACGGCTGAGTCAGAATCGGCGAATGTTAGTAACTCCGTACAATATCCAAATGTGGCACCAAAACCTGTCGAAAGAATATTAGCCGCTCAGACTTCTCCTGTTTCACATTCGACATCGGATCCGTTGGCCAAAAGGCCACCGCCTTCGCCTCCCATACGAATGCCAAGGTCTCCGCCACCTCCCATACCTCAAGAGAAAATCACACCTCCACGTGACAGCATTCCTACTGAAGCGTTCACTGAAGACAGAGGTATTGCTTTTCCCGATATTATCGACGATTTACGTGTGCAACCTGTACCACCGAGAAATCGAAGATCTCCTTCCAAATCTCCCGTGCCCCGCCCCGCATACAACGATGTTTCCGCACCTACCTCTCCTCTACGACGAAGCGCAGATATCTGTGACAATGCACGAAGATCGCCATCTAAGAGTGGGGATTCCGAAGATGAAAATTACATTGTTTTGCAATACGGATACGATTCTAATGAGAAGGGGAAGAGTAAACGGCGGTCATCGACGCCCGAGTCGCCGGCGAGCGCCCTCCCGGAAGACGATGCGTCCCGGTCGCCGCTGACGTCGCCCGCGGCATCCCCGGTGCACGGTGTCCCCGTCACGCCGCCTCTCCTCGCTTCTCCAACACATCGTAAGTTTTTTATTTATTTTTTGTACAAACATGTTTTTGGTAGGAGTATACAAAAACTTATCTATGTTACTACACATTATGATAGCATTTATCACAAACGCAATGATTTACATTTAAAAAAATCTAAGACTATTAATACTTTGTTAATATCACGTTCGTTTTGCAGACGTGTATTGGTTATGTAAATTTTATAGTTATTAGGCGCGAGAACTTGTCTTATAAAAGCTTGAATTTAGGTCAAATACAAATTCATCGATTAAGTGTTCACATTAAACTTTTAATAAACGAGATAAACAACTAAGTGCAAACAGTTAACGTAAACAAATACGTATTATATTAAAATGGAAAAGCGGGTTTATATTTTATTTGTTATCTATAGTTGCAATTGGGATAAAGAAGTAAAGGTTTCTATTTTGAAATTTTTTATTTAAAACGTAGATAGTTTTATTTTGTAAGATAAGAAGGAATGGAAAATTAAACGATTGTACCAACAGTTTTTCGTACTGTCACAGTAGGCAGTAAATTAACCTAAGCAGTGTATCGGTGGGCGGCAATTGACGTACTTTTGGCGGTCTCGTGGTCGACGGGTTCAATGTAATATTGAGGAAGTCAAGGTATTTGAGTCGGCGCGAGAGTTGCGACTCGATCCCGATTTAGATGGTCGGGCGCCGCCGCCGCCGCGACTCCGCCGCGACGCAGTGCCCCGGCCGCCGTCGCCGCGCGCGCCCCGTAACCCCGCACCACATAATTACTGACACAGCATCTACATTGGAATCAAATATTAAACTTGTGTCTTAGTTCAGTATCAAATTGTGCTTTAAAAATACGCATGATTTGTAAGAAATCGAGATCTGTTCAGGATACCGTAGCTTTTATTATGTCCATGGTCTCGATGTTTGTTCATCTGCAAGATTTAGTGAGTTTAGACTGGGCTTCATAAATGTAACGCGTGAATGTGCTGTTTTTGTTTCGGGCTTCTCGGTACGTGTTTTGATTACGCGGTATGTTGGGCGCGAGAAACTAACTCGAGAGAGGTTATCGGTTGCGATTTCGATCGTTCAATAGTTGCATTTAGTCTTAATTGACATCGGCCGGTCGAGTTCGCCAGTCGTTCATCAAACTGTCTAAAGAGATCTATCAATTAACTGTTATCTCGTTTGTGCGTAATTTTAAAGTGAACATTCGACAATAGCAAATAGGTACTCAGTAGTGAAATGTCCGTAATTTGTTTTGAATTATTCGATTCTAAAACAAATTTCTTCTGATCAAAGTTGGCAAGTAGATTATCTTTTAGTGTGCTGCTCAGCAACAAATTGTAATACGCAACCGGACATTATTTTTGCGAGAAATGATTATCTCTTAATACGTAAATATAATTTCAATACAAGCCAAATTAAATTTTATTATTAAGAGTTGTAAGTGTAGTTTGGATCATAGCTGCGGTAAAGAAGTTACCGAAGACAGTGAGCTGAGTGTTGGAGGGCGATTTCCTGTGTCGGTGCAAATAGGAGCGTATGAGTGAGTCGTTTCATTGGGATTGCGATAAGAGGAAGGAGACAGGTCGCGTGGAGCTAAAGTTGCGCGTGAGCGTACGGACGGCGACTGCGAAAGAGGGCGCGGCGAGATGCGGCTGTGATGCGCGCGCTCGCCCGCCGCACACAATGCGCCTCTGCGGCTGTTGCATCGGTTAGTTATGCACATGCATTGTTTATGCGCACCGCGATGTCCTCATCATTCATTCAATATATCCCCCACTTCTAAACTAATACATCCATTGTCTCGTGTTGCAAAAGTGACCCAATCGTTTGCGTGTGATATGATTAAAGGGTGAACGCACCCGTCTTCATTTTTTAATTAGTTACTATTGTGAATCAATTCAATTTGACGATTGTGTTGTGAAGAGTATTGGGTCAATTCATTGACAATTAAGAAAAATGCAGTGTATTAGGTGACTAACAGATAGTGATTTTCCTATTGCGAATTGGAAGTGGCTTAGCATAAAAAAGAAAATGTGGTGGCATACATGCAGCTGGATGACTCGTTCAGTCGTTATCCCTTTTCTAGAATTGTACCAACTCTTGCTACGATGTGCTCGACGTATGTACGTTATTCTTAATGTAAATGTTTCGTGTTTACTGTTTGTCTAAATCCCTCTTTCCAAGTAATACAATAAATAAAGAATCCAAGTAAATAAGAACATTTATCCATAGCTTCTGGTGACCATTCCTAGTACATTATTTCTTTTTCTAGATTTTTTTTCAATTATAACTATTTCTCGAGTAACAATTGAGGTTTAAATTGTGCTACAAATAATAATAAAAAAATATTTAAAGTCTGTATTCTTAATATATTATTAGGTATCGTTTTGTGTTGTAGTAAATTATGTACCATATGCTTCATGATATTTTGATCACTTCAGTAAGTTCGAAATGTTGTTAATAGCTTTAGAGCTTACTTGCATTAGAAAGTACGTGAAAGTAAAATAGACACCCTTTGTACGGGACTGTGCAGGTTATGTACGAATAATTTTAGTTGCTTTGTGTTTCACCAACTCGTATTTTAACAAATATACATATTTCTAATAACAATATTTAACGTAGTTATCACTATTAGTTCTGGGTCATAAAATTCAGTGCGTGGGGAGATCCGCCCGCCAAGGTTATTCCAAAGTTTTTGACAAGAATCCGTATATGGAAAGTCGATCAATTAGGGTTCTGCCAACTTTACTGCCATGTCGGTTGTTTACAGTTTACGAGGTACACACAAAAGTTAAAAAGTTATTCATACATCCCATTATGAAGGAAGTTATAACTTTCCATACTTATTATGCAAGTACTTGTTTACACTTATGTAAATTCGTGTTAAAGTCAATTAAGTAGTTTTGTAACATCGGTTACTTAATATAATTTAGTTAATTGCCTTAATTATAATTTAATCAATGAAATTCTTTAAATCAATCATGACAGCAAGCACAGCTGCGTGTTTACATATGTACTTGTTGTTTGTTGTTGAGTTAGCATTTGTAGCAGTTCATATTTTGACCTAGTTGTAATAGACGTAAAAACACATACACATAATTTATTACTCGTACATAAATTCAAGTAAATGGTCCAAACATTTTAAGTTAATTTTATTCAAGTGAATGAATATATTTAATTGTAGGAATTGTCTGTTTCTAGATAACGGAGTGTTTACTTTTTATAGCTATACAAATATAATGTTTAACAGCGTCTTGTGTCGTGAGGCAAACTAAATTGGAATGAATGTGGATGAGTGTTAATTAGTAAATTGGAAGAGGCGTCTTCTGTCCCGCGCCGCGCCGTGCCGTAGCAAATTGGGAGCCATTGTCTCAGTTTCAAACAAGACGAGAATGTAACACGTGTCATCCGTCATGTAACATTGAAGCGTCGTGTTACTATGAATTTTAAATACATTTCAGGCGATAAACACTATAATTGTAAGAAAAAACCTTTTTTGTTTTACAATCTCTGACCATTGAAATTTGGGTTAGCATAACATATTGGTTTGGTCATTGTGTTATGGATAAAAAAAATATCGTAATATAATGTAATAATTTGCTGCAAATGTTAATATACAGTGAAGTTTAGTTCGTTATTTTTATTCTAAAGGCGTTTTGTTTATGCACGGCGCCACGTGAAATCGGCAAACACCTGCGGTCGCCAGCCTCGGCGAAAATAGTACTAACCCAATTTCAACGTGCTTCATTCAACTACTCACAGAGGTCCACGTATTGATAAAAATATTCCCTTACAATTAATTTTTAAAATGAAAACGAAACTTTTTAACTGTAAATTCAACAGAAGAGATAATTTACACCTAGGTCTATTTTCTAGTCACAGACGACATTTTCGCGTTGAGAATATGATACTACAGCACTAGATGTATTTTATGTAAATTAAAAATCCTACCAAATTTAATGCTGAACCTGGAAGATCTAATGTGAGAAATTTTCTATAAGGTGCTCATTTTGTTACTAATTAACAAAATATGTATTTCAGCGGGCGGAGGTCGCAAGTCGTCGACGGAGGAGGGCGTGCGGCGCGCGTCCAGCGTGTCCGACGAGGGCGGGTTCAACGAGCCCTCGCCCGACGTCGCGGCGCTGCGACCCGCTGAACGCGCCCGCTCCGACCCTGACACCCTCTCCGTACTGCAGCAGGTACAAACACAACAGCAGAAGTTTTTTTATATATCATAAGGTGACAAACGAGCACTCGGCCATCTGAATCTGCCGAAATGGCGAAGCGATAGCTAGCCATAGACATCTGCAGTTGCAGATGCTTTGCCTACCCTTAATCGACGGGAGAGGAGACGGAAAAATAGAATAGTTTTGTTTTCTATGCGCCTCCTGTGCCGCCGCCGCCAAATCCACTTTCCTTTCCTATCCTTTCCTCTTAAGAAAGGGTGAAAAGAAAAAGAGACTAAAATCTGGCCTCTGGCACCAAAGAAAATCGAAAAGTGGAATTGCTTCCACTTCTAGCCTGTAGTCAAGGTGGTCGTGGTATTGCACCGGGCGAGCCGGGTCATTCATGCGAAGATGTAAAAGCGGGCTCTACCACTGTTAAATTGTTAGTTTTGATAATACACAGTAATGTTACTACTATAATATTAAAATGCTATTGTTATTGAATACAAATGTTTTTGTATGGTGTTTGTAGGATTCTGGTGTTGTGGTGAGCGAGGCGAGCCAGGGCTCCATCGAGGTGCTCGACAAGTCGACCACCAGCCAATGGAGCGTGTCGGAGGCGGAGGCGGAGGCGGAGGCGGAGGCGCCCTGCAGCGACGCGGCGCACGCGCACGACGCCGACGACAAGCAGCCCGACAGCATGACGCCCGACGAGGCGGAGATACTTCTCAGCTCCAGGTAGACAAACATCTTCACTTTAACCTCATCTACCATATACTATTGAAAGTATACTCTAATCCAGTGATTCTCAACCATTGTGCCGCGGCACTTTTGTGTGCCGCCACATTTTGCATATTTTTGTCATAAATTTTAATGCAGTGTGTTGTAAGTCAATAATTTTTATCTTTTTCTTTGTGTGCCGCCAACTTTTGAAATAGCTAAATATGTGCCGCAACAAAAGAAGGTTGAGAATCACCGCTCTAATTCTTTGTAATATTTTCTAAATGAGAACTGCAGTGTCAATGTGACTCGTCAAGTAATTAGTGCTAACTGCTTTCTCTCTAGATTTCATCTTCAAGTGTGAATCCACTAGGCGGTTGACATTCTGATGATGGATACAATTGCTTTGAAATTTAACATGCAAATATTGATTACACATTGTAGATATAAAATAATCGACCTTTTAATTCTATTTGACACTAACAGTGACTTATTTTTAGTATTCTATAATACTGTAAAATAACAAATACTTACGGTGAAATATATGCGTAGTATCTAAAACAATATTATACTTATTTGATTATTTCTGACTTCTTTTGCTTGCATTTTATTAATGAGATCTGGCTTTTTAAAATACTTTCAATTTTTCATTTCATTTGTTGTTTTATCCTTTATTTCGTGTATTATTAAAATCTATTATTCTCTTTTTTTTCTCCTAAGTATGTAATATTTTTAATTACTGTAATTTTCTTTGTATTTATGTCTATGCTTGTTATGAAAATTAAATGTCGTATTTTTTACCATTTGCATGCTGCCTGTGCGCACAACGCTTCATTCTTGCCCGATCACATTTGCAGCATACTGGAGAAAAAACTTAGGTAAGACCGCTTTATATGTAGTTCTAGATTTTGTGGTTTAAAATTATTGTAGATTATAGATTTAATTTAAGTAACCGATTAAAGCGGATTGTGCAGACATTGTTTCGAATTCATAGTCGAATTTAATGGAAATGAGATATTATAGTACATATCACTGCTGGACAATATTATTTTCTATTCATTTGTTCTGTAAATTTTCAGTAATTAAATTGATGATAAAAACACCTCTGTTTGCAACAAATTTGTGACTAGGCCGTTTTTTGCTAAAAATAATTAAGATTGGTTTGTTGCTTTTTCTCATTTCGCTTATATTCGACTATAGGCTTGTCTGTTGTTAAATTTGACAAATATTTATTTAGTCAATAATCGTTAAAATGGAATATCAAATGTTTTGAAAAAAGAACGTTTGATGCTTCTTTGTTTTAATACTCTGTGTGTATTGCACAGGCAAGAGGGCCTGCTGTCGGACGAGCAGGCGCAGGAGATCGTCGCCATGCTGTCGCCGCACGCCCCACACGCCCCTCACGCCCCGCACCCAACACTCCCCGCACGCCCCGCACGCCAACAATGAGAACGGTGTCTCGCTCAACGACAGCTACCAGTCCGTGCTCTCGTACGAGAGGTAAGTATCACTAAACACACAGCTAATGGCTGACTATAAAAAACATAGTGAAATCTCTTTTACGACAAAACATTCTCAAAACAGTTATTTTCGTATTTATATTGAAGCTTCACTCGATCGAGCAAACAGCATCATTTTATTGTATGCAGTATTATAACAAAAACTTTCGGAAAAGCACTACCAGGGATTTTTAAAGGTTATGTTATAATTGTTTTTTTTTTGTACTTTTTCAGCATGCAGTCAGTGGATGAAAGCTACGAGTTTGTGTCACTTGAAGCGGACAATGGCACAGTGTCGAGCGACCGCCGACACGACGACGAACAGGACAGCGAGAGAGTGGAACATATTGAACACGCGGAACATGCTCAGCAACAGGAACAAGTTCCACGCCCGGAACATGTTTCTCGCCCGGAACATGTTCCCCGCCCCGAACATGTTCCCCGCTCGGAACAGGAGCAGAATCGCAAGGAGCCGGATCCATCAGAAACAGTATTTGATTACTACCCGCCGCACCCGCTGCGAGAACTCGGCGAGGAGAATGGGATACATTACTTTGAAGATGGACATTTTTATACTGAGGTAATATCAATAATACTTTTTCATGATGCAGAGTTGAGATTTTTAAGTTTAAAAGGATAGAAGAATTGCTAGTTTTAATTTTGTTAAATGATATTTTATTGTTACTATATCCAGGTTGCTGGACTTCCACCGGTCGAGGATGATGAAGACGAGGATTATTACCCACCAGTATTTGTTAAGAAGAATTCCAAAGTTAAATTCAGGTATAGCATATTAAAAAGACCATTTTTAAAGAAAGTTGAACTATACTTTTTAATGGCATATGTTATTATGTATTATAATTTCTAGCTTGTATTGTCGTGGTTAAATTTTGTGTTCGATCTACGACAAAGAATTCGATCATATCAAAGATTAGTATAGTAGAATAGTTAACTAAAATCACAAATTAATACTAGCTGTTGCTCGCGATTTCGCCCACGTGAAATTGAAAATCATAAAAATAGCCTTTGTTACTCAGTGAAAATGTAACTCTTTAATGGTGAATCATTGAAATCCGTCCAGTAGTTTTTGAGTTATTTCAATAGATACAGAAATCCAAAAAAATAAATCTTTCCTCTGTATAATATTACAGTAAATAGTATAGACAAGGGTAAATGTTTTGCAGCACGCAGCCGATGCGCGTGTTCTCTACGCACTCGGTGCGGGAGTACGACCGCCGCAACGAGGACGTGGACCCCGTGGCCGCCTCCGCGGAGTACGAGCTGGAGAAGCGCGTCGAGAAGATGCACGTCTTCCCCGTCGACCTCGTCAAGGGCAACGACGGCCTGGGCCTCTCCATCATAGGTACACTTCAATAACGAAAATACCATCTCAGTGTTGAAGTAGGCCAAAAAGACAACAATAATTGAGTTGGTCCTTCCAAGTACAGTCGCGGACACTGGCGGAGTTACAAGTTTAAGGCTGTACAATCGTTTGAACATTTTTGACGCGGAACAAAAATCAATACAACTCAGCTTATAAGTGTATCTGCACGATTATTTCTATGCCTTCGTTTGCACAACTATCTAGTTTTGCTAATTAGTTACTTGTAAGAAGAGGCGGAGTTTGTCTCTTTGCAACAAACAAGGCAATTTTTTCTGAAAGGGAACATCGCGCAATTCCGCGACTGTACATGATACATTTTTGGACCTACACGTCAATATTTAGTATGTTCAGAAAAGTTATTACTTAAATTATTTGAAAATTGCAATCAAACATCAAGTTTTAAACATAAAGCTATTGCCAATAGCTTTAACTTCTTTATTGGGTTGTTTATTTGTGACCTTGTAAGTATGATCTCTGGAAGGTATGGGCGTGGGCGCGGACGCGGGTCTGGAGAAGCTGGGCATCTTCGTGAAGACCATCACTGAGAGCGGTGCGGCCGCGCGCGATGGACGCATACAGGTCAACGACCAGATCATTGAAGTCGACGGCAAGAGCCTGGTCAGTACACATTTGTTATTTAATTATTGGTAATTGATATTTTAAATTTATCTTTACTCTATAATGGCTAACTGACTACTAGGAATAATATTATGCAGTAGACTCCCGTTGCCTTCTGCATTAGACATTTAGAGAACTGACCGCCAACCTTTACTAGTCGGAGAGGCACCTTAAGAAAAATACTGTTTAATCTATGCTTCTATATTAATCTATACTAGTATAGTAAAGCGTAAACACGTATTACTTTGTGGCTTAGGATGTTAGCAAACACAGCATACTTTTAAATAATTACCACTTTAATAAAAAGCCCTACAGTTACAACACTCTTTAAGCTATATATTTTCACGCTATTAAACTTAGGGAGTATATAATTTAAAAAACAAAAGGGGATAGAAACTACAGCAATATGAAGGAGACAAGGTTTCCATGGTAACGGTAATTGTTATCCAATGTCAAATGCGATTATTGTCATTTGTGAATTTTGACATTTGCAATTGAGAATTTGACAAATGTAAACAATAATTTTTTTTTTCAATTTCGTGCGATATAAATAATTTTATTTGTGTTCAAGGTGGGAGTGACGCAGGCGTACGCTGCATCAGTATTACGCAACACGTCGGGGCCAGTCAAGTTCCTCATCGGTCGCGAAAAGGACCCCGAGAACAGTGAAGTGGCCCATCTCATACGACAGTCACTGGCTGCGGATAAAGAGAGAGAAGAAAGGTTGGATACAATTTTAATAAAAAACTTCTGATTTTTTTTAAATGGAAACTGTCAATAAGTTGTGTAATCGTGTTAACAGAGCGGCTCGAGAGAGGCAGCGCCGGCAGCAGGCGGAGGATGAGGACAGCAACCAGCAGTCGTCTGCAGAGGCGGCCGCGCAAGCACGACATCCTGATATCAACGAAATACGCGCCTTTTTGCAAGAGGTATTTCTATGTGATTTGTTTATTTTTCTGCCTTATGAAGTATTTATGAAGCGACTTTCGCCCGCGACGTGGTTCGCGTGAAGTTAAAAAAAAACAAAAGCATGTAGCTAATGTCGTTTCTGCACTATGCTCTACATCAATGGCAAAATTGATTGAGATCCCTTTAAAAGTTTAGTCTATACAAAATAATGAAATCCATCCATCCGTACATAAAAACTTTTATATCTAACTTTTCACTCTATCTTACTAATATTATAAGTGCGAAAGTTTGTATGGATGGATGTTTGTTATAGTTTGTAGTCTAGGCGGCTGAACGGATCTCGATGAAATTTGCCATAGATGTAGAAGATAGTCTGGAAGAACACAAAGGCTACTTACTTTTGTTTTTTTTTTATTCCACGTGAACGGATTCGCGGGCGAAAGCTAGTTTATAATATTAGTAAGAAGGAAAATGTGTATAATGTTTATGTAATATTTGTCCAGTTGGTGGGTATGGAGGCGGGCGGCGGGCGCGGGGAGGAGATCAGCGCGCGCGTGCGGGAGTGGTGCTCGCGCCGCGCGCCGCCGCACCCGCCGCACCCCCCGCCCTCGCAGCACGCCCTCGCTCGCGCCGCCGACGCCCACAGGAAATATGACAAAGTCATTATTTCAAATAGTTTAATAAATCTAGTAATATAGCACCAATAGCCTAATGCTTTGGAGTACAGACTACCGATTGCGGTCGAGGGTTCGAATCTCACCATTTGACTATTGTCGTGAACCTTGCACAAGCCTAAAGTTTAGGTGGAATGGTTAAAGAAAATATTAGTGAATTTAAAAAAAAATAAATATTTTATTAAGCAAAAAAGTAGCCTACGTAACCCGGTGTTAGTGTAGGGTTAGTAGTTTTAAGTGACTATCGCAACAAATACATCTTTCCTTTCTTACATTATTGCAGAAAAGTAAACAAGATGTAGTGTACACGATTTGTAAATAAAGGCATTTAATTGAGATGTGTTGTAAGCCGTGTGCGGTGTGCAGGCGCGGCGCGCGCTGCGCGGCTGGCGGCGCACGCGGGCGCTGGTGCGCGCGCGCGAGGAGTGGTGGAGCGGCTCGCTGCGGGACGCGCACCGCGAGTACGCCGCCGCGCTCTCCGCGCTGCACGACCGCGTCGCGCGCCTCGAGGTCTTGCTGCTCGTAAGTCATACATATACACATTATTTATTTACTGGCTGTTCCTGTGTCGCTTCATCCGCATGGAATTTAAAAAAAAAAAAAACAAAATTGAGTAGCCTATGTGTTCTTCCAGACTATCCTCTACATCGATATCAAATTTTATCGAAATCCGTTCAGCCGATTAGACTACAAACTCTAACACACATCCATCCATCCATCCATCTAAACTTTCTCATTTATAATATTAGTGTGATATAAGTATACACAACAGCTAATTTAATTACACAATTACATAGGAAAATAGAAAACAAGTAGCACTAAATTAGCCAACAGGTGCATAACATTATGAAAAACAATTTATTAAAAATAAATTTTCTAAGTTAAGTACATAAATTATAAAGCGCCAAACAATATAATGCAATTATAGATTTTAGTATTTATTAAAATTAAATAAGATTAAGTATTTACATTACTTTATTTTTAATGCTACTTTTTGATAGATGAAAAATATCTACATCACTAAAGTGTTTATTGTACAGGCGGGGTACTCCAGTAAAAATGGAATTCTTACTATAATTAGTTCGGTGATATGGAACATGAAACAACAATTATTAACCATATTCTTTGCTTGTTGACTTGTGAGTTATTTAATTCTCATTACACAGGAAACGCAAAAGAAGGCGGGACTGCCCGTGATGTTGCCGCACGAACCGTCCGCGCGCCGCGAGACTCCGCCCCTGCCGCGGCGCCCCGACCCCGACCCGCTCATGATTGACGGTAAATACAACACCCTCGTACAATCTGTTTAGTTATTTAATATAAGAATGTATGTATTTTGCTTGCTTTTTCGTAAAACGCACTTAGTCAATTTTGATGTGTTATTCACAGATCCATGGAGCTCGGACAGCGATCTATCAGACTTATCGCCGATAGAAGACGAGTACGCGAAAGTGGACAAGTCTGACAGGCGGCAACGCGAGGCGCCCGACATCGGCGACGTGACTGCCCCCGCCCCCGCCCCCGCCGCCGACACCCGGCCCCCTCTGCCCGACACCAAGCCCGCCCTCGCCCCGCCCTCCACCACGCCTCCCGCCTCCGTCGCCCCGCAGGTGCCCGCCCGCGCCCCCAGCCCGGCCGCCGCACCCGCCGCCGCGCCCGCCGCTAGTTCTGCCTCCGTCAACAACTATCCTACCACCACATATGATAATCTGTAAGTATTTCTACAATAGAAAATATGCATGCATTTTTGACACGATCTAAAAGTTAAAAGTTGGCATAATACATTACCTGCAGGCTGTACGTACTTGAAAGGATTTTATAATAAAAATGAATAGACT
Source organism: Papilio polytes (assembly GCF_000836215.1). Taxonomy (NCBI): domain Eukaryota; kingdom Metazoa; phylum Arthropoda; class Insecta; order Lepidoptera; family Papilionidae; genus Papilio; species Papilio polytes. The sequence continues at coordinate 1,583,378 of NW_013525694.1, forward strand.
GAAAGTAATGTACTGTACGTTGTACAGCAGTGGCAGCGGCACGATGCGCAGTTGCAGCTCGGTGGGGTCTGCGGGGTCCGGGGGCGCGGGGGGCGCGGAGGGTGCGGGCGGGGCGTCGCGCGAGCTGGACGCGGCCGTGCCCCGCGGCGCGCTGCTCGACACGTCGGCGCACCGCGCGCGCACCGACCTCGCGCGGCTGCGCCCGCACGCGCCGCACTCGCCGCACTCGCTCAGCAACGCCAGCTCCGTACTGCTACTTTTAATGTTCTTTCACAACCTATATGCAATACTTCATGGTGGTCAATATTAGTCTCTTTCGCTTTCCACCATTTTCTTATAAGGAAAGACTGGGAAGGAAATAGATTTGACAATGGATGAGATGCATAGGAAGGGGAAATATCCTTTTATCGCTCCTTATCTGTTAATGAAGGGTAGGCTTATATGGTAGCGATGGCTACAGAGGCTACAAAGAAGACCGAAGAAAGTATGGATTGATTGTATGAAAGGTGATATATAAGATTCACATGTGACGGCCGATAGAAATGTATTAAAGAGCAGCACATATTCCGATCCTTCGTAGGGACAAGGGCATTTTGTTTATGACACACAGTACGTAGTTTAAATTGTTTTTTTTTATTGCAGTACGATGGCCTGGATGACTCTTATAATGATTCAGCCGACGAGTCATTGAGCGAATCCACTTCAGGACCGCCGCATTCTAATGTCACGGTATATACAAAGAATGAGATCAAAGTTAACACTATTATTCCAAATTAAGAGTAAACATTTGACGCGTTACATAAATTGTTCATTGTTTTTTATGATATATGATGTCGAAGTTATATTCGATAATTTACGGAACCCAAAATAATGTGTGTTTATTGTATTAGCGGGACACGCGGCAGAGCTGCGGCAGCTCCATCGGCAGCGCGACAGACGACGCCGTGTACTCGCGCGACCACCGACACCACCCCCTGTCAGGTACACCCCCCACCCCCACACATACTTATATACACGCAATGTTATAGCTTCCGCAAATGTGTAAGACTGTTGCGTTGGAAATCTTATTTACATGCTACATTATAATGTATCTACACTTAATGACCGAGATATCTATATTATATGTATTTACTATTTTATGTAAATGATTATTACTTTTGCTATTAATTAATTCAATTATAATGTTGTAAATAAGATTTATATGCAACTAATTTGTTTGTGAATAATATTGCTTTATGTAACTCATACATCACGCACAATGCTTTACAGAGTTGTAATTCAAGCTGATTATATATTGATCATATGTTACTGAAATATAGCGGGTTTCATCATACCATACTATATGTGAGGGTATCATAGATTTTGAGATTGCATTAAATGGGATAGTAGATATACATTACAACTAATAGCAGCTACAAAAAGTTTAAAAGTAAATCTGAACACTTATTTCGATAAAATATAAATATCACAAAACTATAGGTTACATTTAAATCTATTATATTAAAATATGAAGTATGTAATTTATGTTTTCTTCTAATAAAATCATAAGGACCTCCGATTTAACAGTAGGTATAGAATAAGATATATGGTGTAAAGCAACAATAGGAAGACGTAGTAGTAGTTGAGTGATACGGTTAGGTCCGCCGGCGTCGCTGGCAGAGCAACTGAAGCAAGTGCTGGCGGAGCGCGAGCGCCGGCTGGCGGGCGCGCCCGACACGCACGCCCCCCTCGCGTCACACGCCCCGCACGCCGGCCACGCCCCCCTCGCCGGCCACGCCCCCATCGCCGGACACGCCCCCCTCGCCTCGCCGCACCCAGACCCCGTGCAACTCACCAACGAACTCGTCGATGAAATAAGACAGGCCGTCAGCGAAGCCAACGCACGAGGTTTGTATTATTCGGATAGAGTTATTACAATATCTTATTACTATTGAACCGGGTTTTTTTTCAGTCATAAACATGTCATATTACACATGATCTTTAGTTTTTGTAGACAATATAAGTTATAATAGAGGTACAAATGGTGCATACAAAATTATGGTTATGGTATAGACAAAACATAACCATAGTAACGGAATCTCAAATTCTTTTAGAAATGTCAGTTGAGTGCCACTAAAAATAATACGTTCTCGTTGTAGAAGATTTCGATCAAGTTCGACTTCATTTGTTTTTATGCTTTTAAGTTTTAGTGTAGTTTGCTTTTTATTTGGGTGGTGGATACTATTTTGTGTTTTTTTATGTATGTATGTTGTAGTGTTGTATCTGTTTACGTTTGTGTTTTATTATTTTAACCATTGACACTTTTATAACCATAATAAAAGATTTAATTAATTAGTAATAGTTTTAGAAAGATCTGCATGTGGGATTAGATTATATTCATACAATAAAACACCCGTTTTCACTTGCAAAAAAATATTAGTTGAATTTCGTTCAATCAACATTGGTTGCGGAATGACTAAGGATTTTTTTATGTTACATTTAGTTATAGTTTTTTGATATGGCTTATCTCAAATAAAAAAAAAATATTTAACACAAATGATGTCCCTGTAGTAAAGTTAACTGACTCTTACACCATGATTATTATAATTCTGTGTTTTTTTATTGTATTAAAATATATTTAAGTAATTCCAGTAAATACTAATGACATATTAAGATATTTTTTAAAAGAAAAGTTTAGTCTTCCGCTACCAATGTGCAGGGATTTACAGGTCTCGGTATACACTATAGCGCCTTTCTCAGTTTCATAGTAATAAATAAATAAAAATGCCCTTTTGTGTTACATATTAAATTCAGAGTAAATATAAAATGAAGTCGTCCTAGTAACTTGAAAATTGTTATCTTTTGCCTATCAATAAAAAAAAGATAATTATTTGTTCGGCAAATTTTTTAACTATTTTTTAGAACAGGAATATTAAATAATTGTTAGTTAAACAATGGGTGAAGGGCGGAAGTTTATAAACTGTCTCTTTGTGCCCTTATGGTAAATAGAGTAGTGTAATAAGTAGTAAGAAGGGCGCTATAAGGTGTTGTCCGGGTACCGAGGTGGGTGACGGAGCGGCGAGTGAAGGCTGCGGGTGTGGTTGTAGTGAAGAAAGCTCCGGCTTGTGTAGTCGGCGGCGAGGTGCCGTGGCAGCCGCTGTCGGCCGCCGCCTCCGAGGCCAGCCTGTCGCCGCCGCCCGCCGCGCTCGCCGCGCTCGCCGCGCAGCCCGTCTCGCACTGGACCAAGCAACAGGTGACTACTACCCTTCAATGTACTATCTATACAAATATAATGAAGAGTAAACACACACTACTTCGTGGCGTAGGATGTCAGCGATCACAACATATTTTTGAATATTCCTTTCTTTAATAAAAAGCCATACACTTACGACACGCTTTAGTGGGTAAAGAAACACTTATAGAAGACTTTTGACTGGCAGATTTTATAACAATTTCCAACGCAAATAAAAGTAATATTTCTTGGAGCGATTTTTAAATCTCACTATATACTGTAAATAAACATATGTAATTGAATGTTTAGGTATGGCAGTGGGTGTCGGGTCTGGGGGAAGGGTTGGAGCGTCACGCGGGCGCGTTCGCGTCGCGCGGCGTGGACGGCGCCCTGCTGCTGGCGCTGAGCTCCGCGGACCTGAAGCTACTGGGGCTGGGCGGCGACCAGCGCAGGCGCATGAAGCGCCGCCTCAAGGAGCTGCGCTCCGCACACGAGAAACATCTCAAAGCGCTCAAGAAGGCGGAAAAGAAGGCCAAGAAGAAATAAACATGCCGATGCAAACGACTGTTAGTACTAAACGTTATTTGTAAGTGATTGAAGTACGCCAGATATGAAAATACGAACTATCCAGTTAAGGTAATGTGGAACTGTTGAACGGAAACGATGACTTGCTCACTAATCAAAATTTTTCGATTGTCGTAATTTAATGCCTATATAAGGCTCTAGTACTTATATAAAATTTAAAAGTAATATTCGTGACTTCTAAAAATATAATTCCCCGATTAGTGAAACTTAGAGTTCCGAATTACCACGAAACTACTTAAGCGCTAGTACGCACCAAAGATCCAGTTTGCACACCCTTCAATGTGAACCTTTTTAGACTTTTTAAGTACTTTTTACTAAACTATATAATTCTATCTCATGGTAGAACGCTTTCGGACTCGTTAGGTCATTAGTATAATCACAAATAAATGTATGTGGTTGTATGTCTAAATGTTTCTACTTACTACTATTTAGGACCTTTTCTTTATAAAAATAATAATCGAAGTAAGAATTATTGGAATTGGATCTTTAGACAGTATTGTATAAATATTGTGTAGGAACAATGTAACTACATTTTACATAACAAGCCATTTACTAATAATATTGTTAATTTATGTTGATGACCAATAAGACAACAGAATTTCATCAAAAGGATTTATTTTGTATACTAACACAACACAGGTAATTATATTTTCTAGCAAAATATATTTCTTGCCAATTTATAGTAAACTTAGCCGTAGATTTTTTTCTCTAAAACCTATGAAATGTACTAGTAAATTTTAGATCTCTTACTTGTGCTGTTTGTTTCTATAGATTTGTTTGTCCTCGTGTGTATTAAATTGTAATTCTCGTAATTGTTTATGGTCATCACATAGAGGCTATGTGAGGTATAAAAAACCTATATGAATAAAATTTTCCTGCAATTTACTGGACTTAATAATCGTACCTGTAACAATCGAAGCTTTTTGCTTGTATTGGTTTATATAAAAGACTTCGAATTTTTTATAACATTCTGTTTTAATAAACTGTTTTGATATTCTATCATATCATTGTGAATTGTGCTTACCCTGAAATGAACGTGTCTGAGCGCAACGAGTGCCATCTGAGCTGTAGCTTAGTTTAGTGAGGTTAGTGCTTCGAACGATGAAACGAAATAAGTTGAACGAAATTTGGTAAATTATAAGTTATAAGTGGTTGGAACTGAAGACCGTTTGTCGACACGTTGCGTTGCGCGTGCGCAGACAACCTGCGTATACAATGCTTGTTCCTACATTTCGTATATATTGTGTCAGTTTTTTCATCGACATTATTGATATGAGATAATTGACTGTTTGAAAAATACTGGCTCAATCTAGTCATAAGATCAATTTGTAAGCTGAAATTTATTGATTTACTATAAAGCATTTTTTGTCTTAAAAACTTTGAAACGATAAGATACTATATATTTATGTATTGTAGTTATTCATATGTTATCGAGACGGTCTGCGTGATCGCATATTATAGAAATATAGTCAAAGTTTAGAAATTTCCGCATTTATCAGTTGTATTGCACAAAACGTACTTAGTAAATACTGCGACCAGTCACGGATGCTGGTTTAACTACTTATACTTTTGTATATGTAATAATGAACATACATAAAGCATGTGATCTCATCATATAAGTGTACCGGAATGTGAATATAATGTACCCTCTCGCGCAATAGGGCGCCAGCACGAAAATTTACAATAAAGTATTTGTAACGTCATCGACTAAATTTGTGCTGTTTAAAGTACACTACTATGTCAAGTAGAAATTAAATTAATGGATACATCCTCGCAAATTTTCGTGCCAGCTCCTTTACAATGATCACTTTCGATTCTGTTTTAACATTCCAGTAACAATGCTCTCGGATAATCTGTGTGTGATTTTTTTTGATGATTTAGACAAGCTTCTATAGTTTCCTTAGGCGAATACATAGATTTATCTAAGTGTTATTCTGTGTGTTTGGTTCCGTAGCTAATTACAGTGTAAATAATAGTCTCGACGAGGGACAAAATTAAAGTGTGCTCGATTTCAATGTACGACCGAATGTACGCTGTGCATTTAGGATATTTATTTCATTTAAGATTTAATATAAATGTAAGTAGGAAGTCCATTAACAATTGCCAAAATCGACGAGAACTTTTAACATTGTTGATTTTTTTTAATTCTTTTTTTCCCTTAAATTATTTAATATTTATTTTGGGACCAAATTAATTTATTATGAACTTACATCTTTTATTTATGTATTTTTGGTGTGTTCAGTTTAAAGATTTTTATTTATAAATAAATAAAGAAACCAAAGTGTAAACCGCATAGTTTTTCCTTTCCATAAAATGTTTAGTGTTATTATTTACGTTTTGTGAGGTGATAAAAATATAATCTACAGTCGTGACCCCGAGTTTCTTTCTTATAATTTAAATATTATAAGTAAACCTGCCTTTAAACACCTTAGTTAACAAACTTACTTTATTACTTTCTGATGAAAAGTCTACTACTCATGTTTAAAACTGAAGATTTACTGTGGACTTAATATTTTGCTGGGTAAGTTGGAGACACTGATAGTTTTAAGATAAATCTTATCATATGCATTTTATTGTGATTAAATTCATCAATCTACAGACTACTACTGGAATTCATACATATGGTAAACAAACTTTCTACAGATATGCTGATCCAGAAATAGCAGCAGTCTTTGAGTTATATATATCCAACCAAACTTTCATTTTTGTATTAATCAGTAAAATGATGAAGATTAAATAAACAAAACACAATAGAGTTTAAACAGTTTTATTTTTAGATTTCTTATTTCGTTTTCTCTTCTTCGTTTTTTTAGCAGCTGGTGAGATTGAATCTTCATTTGGGTTATCGTCTCCATATGATATAGTCACAAATGCACCTGGTTTTCTTTTCATTGGTGGTTTTTCAACACATTCAGAATTATCACTATCACTAGCATTCTTTACCTCATCTTCACCTTCACCTTCGTGGTCAGATTCTTCTTTCTTCACAAGATGGTTTTGTTTATTCAATGTTATACAGGTGACCCTACAGGATGCATTGTTTGTACATATTTCTTGTAGTTTTTCATCTTTAACCTTCCAAGCTTTCATCTCTCCCGAGCTAGAAGCTGAGTAAAGAATGCTATTCTCATAATACAAACATTTCACTCTTTGTTTGTGGCCTTGGTAAGTTAGTGCTTGACTATCAGCAACATTCAATGTTATAATGTTGCCATTTTCTAAACCGACATAAATTCTTTCATCATTAATCCATTGTATTGATGTTGGTTTTGAATTGCAAGATATTCTTTTTTCTATGCCAGCTTTGCTAATAGTCCAAACATCAAGGGTTTGCAGGGACAGTAATGAAAATCTATCACCTCCTGGAGAAAACTTGATTTCTGTAGGCAATGCTAATCCTTTACTAGAAAGGTTGATGGTAAATGCTGGTCGACCTTTGACTAAATTCCATGTTCTTAGTGTTTTGTCACCACCAATACTTAATGCCAATTTGTCAGATGGATGAACAGCTATAGCAGTAACTGGTTCACCTGAAACAGATGTTTAACACCCTCAGCGCCAGACCCTAAGTGAGTGTTAAAATAAAAGAATAAAAAACACAACATTGTTTTTTTTTGTTGAATTGTGTTTAAAATGACATATATCATATACAATTTTTCACCCACATTTTTTTCCCCTTTTTCCTTGGATTTTTATTCATGTGACATTTAGATACATGTGGATTGGAAAATAGTTCATTTGAAATTCATACCTCACAGGCCACATACACAGTTCTACACACTGTGTGAATAAAAGATACACATTGCACCTAAGGTGTTAATTAAACCAAAAAATCCTTTTTTAAAGTCACATTGATCACAAAGATTATGGAGAATTAGGTGAATTCATGGTGCTCTAGTTACAAATTTCATACCTACATGTAACAAAAAAGTTATAGAAACTATATGGTATGTTTACCTCCATGTGCTTTTTTCCAAATCTTTTCAATCTGCCAATTTCCTGTCCTGGTAATAATTATTGAACCATCATCACTTCCAGTCAATAAATGTGTACCATTGTTAGTAAAAGCGACGGCATTGATTGTGCCATCGTGGTTCATAAGAACCGTGTGCTCTTTACGAGTTTTTAAATCTATAACAACAACCTTATCATCTGTTCCGCCTGAAGCGAGAAATTTTCCAGCAATCGCAACGCATCGCACCGATGCAGTATGTGAATGTGTTGCAAAGGTCTGCTTTAATCGAGTAACCTAAAAAAAAGGTAAATAAAAATTGGTTCCTGAAATATAATCTACAGTCGTGTCCCCGCATACAATCATGGGCATGATTTTATGTATACTTACATTATCCTCAGAGCGCAAAGAATATCCAAGTAAAAATCCTTCGTAAGTACCTATTACTAACTCGTCCATTGTAAAATAGTGTTACTGTTATTACACTTGTACTTAATTTAGTAACACATACATAAAATAAAAATATAACCTAATCCCACATTGCTTAAGAAACGTCAAATGCAACAGTTTGTTTTGATAGTCGAATGTCAACTAAACCTCAAAGACAACCAAAAACAGGATTGTTTTGCTGACACTGTTAGATTCTTACAAAAAAATATCACATCGTTCTTAAGATCAAAGTTTTACGTATAAAGTACAAAAAGGATAAATTATAAAGATATGAAAAAAGTAGTTTGCTAAAAAATGAGAAACAACTCCTTACTTTGGCAACATTGTTTGACAGTGTCAAAAAAAGAAAGAAGCTTCCGTAACAGTTTTAGATATTTTTCATAAATATTGCAAATGAATCTTTTATAAGCTTGTAATAGTTATTTGGTTTAAAGATTGCTTGCACGAAGACTTTATCATTCTGGTAAGTGATTAATTTTTAAGGCTCGGGTTCGAGTATTGTTTGTATGTAGGTATGTCACTATTGATTTAGATCGAAAAACTAATGTACGTTTTCTTATAGGATTCCCAAAAGAGGACTTATTTAGACATCTACAAGATGGATTTGGCGGAGACAATGAAGAATGTGTTAGCAAAAAGCACTGGCAGTGCAAGCAGTGCGGCGAGCTCGTCCGGAGCCGCAACGCCGCACGGTGCCGAAGGATACGTCACTGAGAAGCTGTACATGCTTCTGCAGTTGTACTTGCAAAATAAAGGCTGGAGTCCCAGTATAGAACTGTTGCAATGTTTCAGTGACCTCAAAGAATCCTCTATGTTGCCGAGTGCTGCTTATTTACAGTAAATAATGTTTATTCCTTTACTTTTATACTTGATCTCCTAAGAATATGATACCTATATAACCATAAGAGAAATATAAATATTTGTTCTTTTGGCTTCTGATAAATAAATGTATGATTAAAGTTATTAAAATATATTTTACGTCTATTTTCAGAATGATGGCATCTAGAGTTGGACTCGACACACAAGGAAGACTGATATTGCGAGAAAACGGGAAAATAATCTTACCATATGAGCATTTTGCAAATGCGGTTATGTTGAAGCACATGAATGGTCCACATGGACTACATCTAGGTCTGGAAGCCACAGTTAGGGCGGTAAGTACTTATTTATTAGTTCATTTTATTAATTATTTACTAGTTGTACATATTGTAGTAAAAAAATTATCACCTATTTCTCTCTTAGTGTCATTTTAACTGCTTCTTTTTTATTTTTTTGAGTCAAATAATTTCCTAAGTGAATATTATTAATTAGTATAACCAACCACAAAATGTATTTTATTTTTAGGTTGTTGAATCATACACAATAGGAAGGGAACAATTTGGTATGGAGAAAGAATTTATAATAGAGGTGGTGCAGAATTGTCCGAACCCTGCATGTCGGTATTACAAGAATCAACTGGAGATGACACAGAAATCAATTCAACAACATTTATCTCAGCAGCCAACATATATTCCAGGTATGAAATATAACTTGAACTCCCTATTTTTTCATAACAATGACTTCTATTCACTTTAAGCCTTCACAGGTTAAAAGATATGTATTTGTGATAAAATGGTGGCCATTGTGCGAGTAATATGCTTTCAATTGTCAATTATCAAGCTTTGTGATTAACAATTCATCTAACTCCTTGATTGCTTCTTATGGTGTCTTAACTTTCTGGATTGGGTACATAAAGTTCAGAGTAGATATCTGACAATACATTTAGTTATCTAATCTGGATAATGGAAGTGAGGCAAAGTAAGACCTCCACACGTTCTGCTAGGATAAACTTGTGCTATGCATGCTATTGACCAAATGATCAAATTTGTATGAAACATCCATTTTTATTGTGTGGTGATTGGGTTGTTTGGGCGTAGAGGCGGGCAGTTCGAGCCTGTCTGACAGCCAGGCGGTGGAGCGGCTGCTACGCGGTTCTTTGCCGCAGGACTACCAGCTGCCACTTGGGCCTCACCTCGCTGCCCTCAGTGAGTTACATATTACATTGATGACACATGAGACTTCATCACTGGGGATAGATAAGGGGATGTAGTACAATATTTGCCAGATGTTTGAGCAAATCTTTACTTCGCGAGTTGCGAGCAGATTTAAGGTGTAGATGTGCATGCCGGGATGCAAGGGATACATACTTCACAGTGCTCCAATGACGTAAAAACTACAGTGAAAATGGTTTTTATATTCCAAACAGAATTTATGCTGATTATTAACATGTGATCTAATTTTGTAATGATTTATTGACTGACAAATGGTTATGATTTATCCATGTCGATCTCTAGGGATTTTAGACATCTTAGTATGTCAAAGTAGTTTATAAATGTTTATACATTCTTTCGATTCTCTATGGAGGGCTATCTTGTGTTTCATTGCTCAAACTTGGCAAATCCTTTGGTGCCATATATGAACTGCTTGCATTGTTGCCTTATAATAAACAATAAATATTTATCTCCATTATTTTTATTCCATAAATAATGTCTAAAATAATCTTTACACTTATTTATTTATGTAAATAATATGCACATATGATAATGTTTTCGTAACTGGCTACTGTGCTGCATATATGCTTTTTATTTGCTTTGCACTAACAATAAAAATAATTTACACATAAATGAAATTATGTTTTTAACTGCTATGAGGTATATCACATTTTTCTTTTCTTAGTAATTATAAGAGTTTATTATTTTCATTCAAGTAATAAAAATGTCATAGTATTTTTTTAGAGACTTCTAAGTTTGTACAGTGGGGGAAAATGACGGTGTTCCACTTTAAAAGCTACAATTGTTTAAATATTTTGAATTGAGATGCAGAACAAAATCCAATATCAACGCAGCTTATAAATGTATCTGTATGGAAAAAGTCAATTAGTCATCCATGGCTAGTTTCTTTTAAATATTATCCCTTCATCTGCACTCACTGCTTTCTAGTTATTTGTAGGAAGAGGCGGTATTTGTCTTGTTGCAATGAACAAGGCAATTGTTCCTGAAGTAAAACACCGCGGATTCCGCGACTGAACATAGTTGTAGGAATAATTGTTTAGTAGATTTTCGTGATTATCTTCAGTAGTGTAGTTGTTAAGTAGCGGCTCGTTACAGGTGGTCTGACGGGCGAGAAGTCAGAGCGGCGGTCGCAGGAGAAGCTGTCGCAGCACCAGCAGCTGCTGCTGCACCAGGGCCGCTCGCTGCACGACAAGTACGGCCACACGCGCTCCTCCGCCTCCTCGCAGTCCAGCCTCGACACCAAGGCCAAACATCATTACTCCGATGAACATAAACTTACCGATTTCCTAAGGTGAGTTAATTATCGTTACAATTCAATAAACTCTACAGCAATACAATTGCTATCCCCTTCATTCTTTTGAATGAGACAGAGACAAAATGCATACAAGTGTTAGAAAAAAAAATGTGTTTTAAAGTCTGGTAACCGCTGATTGATGATATGAAAGTGTATTATCATACTGCTTTCAGTATAACTACTTTCTTATAAATTTGCTGTTGCTCGCGACTTCGCTCGTGTGAAATTAAAAATGAAATAAAACTTGTCCCGTGTTACTCACTCACTTTTAAATGGTTAAAGAATTTTTGAAATCGGCTCAATAGTAAAACAATAGAGTTGTTTCAATACATACAAAAAATACAAATCTTTCCTCTTTATAATATGAGAATAGGTTGTTCAAGATAGTAATTCGCAAGCCTACGGATTTGTTTCAACAATCATGAAAAAACTTTATCCAGGGCGAACTTGGAGAGCCTGGAGGGTCTGTCGGGCGCGGGGGGCGCGGCGGGCGCGGCGGGTGCGGCGGGCGCGGCGGGTGCGGCGGGCGCGGCGGGCGGCGGGCAGGAGCGCGTGGTGCGCGCGTTCGCGGAGCTGGCGCGCAACCTGCAGCGCATGCGGCCGTGCGTGCGCCCCGCCATGTGCAAGCCGTACGGCAAGCAGAGCGAGCAGCTGCAGAAGAGTTAGTATCTAAAATGTTCATAAGACACGGGATATGGAGACTCTGTTTGGTATACATAGTATAGTGGCGAAATTCTGCGGTGTTCTTTTTTTTATTACAAAAGGTGGCAAACGAGCAAGCGGCCACCTGAAATGGCGAAGCGACCGCTGTCCATAGACATCTGCAATTGCAGATCCGTTGCCCATCCTTAATCGAAAGAGGAGGAGACATATCTAAAGAGGATAATTCCCCTACCTATTCGTCTTCTCCACTGTCAAATCCACTTTTCCTTCTCATCCATTCCTAGAAAAGGTGAAAAGTGTAAGGGACTAAAATTAGGCTTCCGTCACCACACTCATCAGACGAAATGCTTTGCTTCCACTTCACGCCTCTTTACTTTGTTCCAATTACAACTGTAATTGCCTTATTCCATGGAACGAGATAAACTCCATCTCTTACAAATAACCTATTAGATAGCAGTGAGTTGTGCCAACAACGGGTACAAATAAAAAGCAATATGCGTGTACCACTTTTATTTTGTTGTTTAAAAATTGCGTTCTATTGGTTATGGTTGACTTGAACAAAATATTGATATAACTGTAACTTTTAAGGGAATCCACCAGATTTCGGGATTGTACCATCAGTATGCACTTCATAGGATGAGTTATCTGTAGGAATTTAAGTATGTTTAGTTGAATTAAGAATATGAATGTGTATTGCAGTTCTGCTGGACACGATCCAGCTGGTGCAGTCGCTGCGCAGCTACCTGCCGCCGCCGCACATACAGGTCACCTCCTGGAAGAATGATGACAAGCTGCGGTAAGTCCCATACTATATTAGCTGTTGCTCGCGACTTCGCACACGTGTAATTTAAGAATATACCCTTTGTTACTCAGCGATGACCTAGCTTTTTAATGGTGAAATAATTTTTAAAATCGACCCAGTAGTTTTTGTGTTAAAAGTATTGGACTTGACGGAGAATGGCACGGATGGGTAAGGAGAAATATCTTTTTGTGTGCTATCCTTTGTTGATTAAAAGTAAGCAAAACATCACCAAATGCGGATAACAGCGGTTGCTTCGCTATTTTGGCGAATTCGGTGACCGTTTGCTCGTTTTTACCTTATACTAAAGAAATTTAACAAAGTATACGAACTATTAGAGAGATGTTTTCAGCATTACACACTTACACATTCTTACCAGACTAATGATTCTTTTATAATTTTTCTACATTCCAGTTTTAATTTTGTCCCCTCTTATAGTGATTTTTCTACTTATTTGTCTTTCAGTTCCAATAATATGGATGAACTGGAGAGCCGTAAGATCGTGAGCGGCAACTAGCCCGCGGAGCACGCCGCGGCTGACTCGTAAGCTGTCGCCTGTCACCTGTCATCATGACACTTGTCACCTGTCACCTTGACACCTGTCACTCGCGCCTTCATCCAATGCAAAGAGATGTCTTAACTGTCATCGCAATTTTAATACATTGACAGTATAAACTACATATATCGTGTAAGAAACTATTGGGTTATATTTGTGCAATTTTTTTCTATATGTCTGTATGTTTTGGAGATATTTTTCTCCGGCACAAACTTGATTTGTTTATATTTATCCTGTTTAGTTTAATGCGATTGTCTATGCTTTCTTGTTGATTTTTTTAGGACTTAAAGCTATCGGTTGATCTGAATTCGGTTTTATATTATCGTTACATACAGTTTTGTATGATTTTCTATTGCTTTTATATACTTTATATGTAAAGTATAGTCTAACCAAGAATATAAAAAACCAACATTACTTTCAAATGTGTGTGAATTTTTTTTTTCGCATTATTGAGTTTTTTATATTCTTGGTCAGACTATGTATTGTAGGTACAGTGATGTGAGTTTACTATCGTAAGTGCATTATGTACTGTGATAGAGGTTAATTAGATGTAGGAGCAAAGTCTTGACATATTTCACGTAACTTCTACTTAAATACATAGTTTGAGATAACTTGTACATGTGTAAATAACATTTTTGTTCACGCGTGAAGGAAATGTTAAGAAAATGTATTTCTTTAAACAATGTTCTTAATTAATATTTACAAAAATGCGTAAAAGGTTTATTTTATGATATTTTGTATGTTTTCATATTCAATTATAATTTCTATGATAATTTAAAATATCCAGAATAAAGAATTCATTGATGCTAGTTTGTGGTGAGACGTTTGAATAGAAAGTGACTTAACATAGATGTTAAGAGTCTAGGAAAGAAATTTATTTATAGTGCGACAAATTTATCTGACCCGGTGAGATATCTTGTTAGTTCTTTCAATAAAAAACATGGTTGACAAGAAAACCCATGATAATGGTCGGTTTATACTTGGCCAGTCCAGTTGGTCAGTAGTGCACGTGGCACATTGTGAACGCTAACTGGCGCCAGTGAGTCACTGGCCGTCACAACTGGCCAAGTGTGAACCGAGCATAAGACAACTACAGTAATTTCCATATTGTTGTCAATAAATAAAATAAAATAAAGAAAAAAATAGTTACAGACAAGTATCTTTTATTTGTTATAAGATACTTGTGTATATAAATAAATATTTTTTTTTGATCTATTGACATTTGTAGTGACTTATATCCACGGGGTCAGATAAATTGTTGTATCTATAATGCGATGGCCGCGTCTTGTCAAGAATGAGGGAGAAATGGTAAGAAGACTGCAAGTTTGGTCGTAGCTAGTTGTTAGTTCTGTGAGGAAACGATGGTCTCTTATATACGTATTTAAATTATTTCTTAGCGTTTTTCGAAAACTACATTTTTAACTACTAAACTACATTTTTATAATTTTTCGTCCGCAGTTTTCAGCTATGTTTAAAAGTGTCTTGTGATGTAACAAAAATCAATTTTTATTTAATTATTTTTAAGAAGCGGTTTACCTTTTAGGGTACTTAGAATTTAATTTAAATTTGACAAAATTTCATTACTTATTTGAAAGGCAAATTATTACGCATTTTTCGCGGACGAAATTTTATTATTGTAGTTGCAGCTTCCACATAAAAAAAAACGCCTTCACAACTATTTTAGTGCAATATTTAGGCAAAGCCTATTTATGTTTAAAATTTTGTAACTTAGTACAGTAATTCTAAATTATTAAGCGGAAGTGGTAAGATTAAGTTAGTCTTAACTTTTATGGGATATTGTGTTTCATCACATTTTTTTCATTTCTGTCGTTTATACAAGCGATATTTAATCATACTTATACTAAATATGTAATGGCAGTTATTTTTTCAATAAGTAACGAGGCTTCAAACATCACTTAGTTTAAGTTAAGTACTCGTTATTTCAAAAAGTATTAAATTTTTTCCAAAAGAATCTCTATCTCTCTGTATTAGAATTAAGATTTCTAGTCAAAAATGGATTTCATATTTTTATTATTCTTTTCGAAATTATAAGATTTTTTTTTAAATTAACGGAATATTTGGAACTGATTTTAGACGATAAAGGACATCACACGATAGAGCTAAGTGCGCATTGTTTTTGTAATTGTACTAATTGATCAAATATTAACAGACATTCAAATTCTACGCTTAAACTACAATTTCTATTTAAATTTTGACAACTGTCAGATTGTAATTGACATTTGTTGATTGTATGACAGATACCTTACAACACAGCTGGTCTGTGTGCTATTCAGATCTTATTGGATTTTCATTGTTGAAAAACTGGTATTAAAACATGTTGACTTATACACTATGTTTTGAAAATAAACATGTGAAATACAAGAGAAACATTTTCATAGAGTTAATAAACCGCTGTTATTTTTGGCAATTGTAAATATTATTGAATAAAAAACAATTTGGATTTATAAACGACCACGACCGAAAAATCATTGTTACGTTTGTACCGAGCGTGCGATTTTTTTCTAACTATTTTATAATATAAATAGGCGTTCGGCTTGTGACATTATCATTAAATTATCGTCTG
Organism: Papilio polytes; assembly: GCF_000836215.1. Taxonomy (NCBI): domain Eukaryota; kingdom Metazoa; phylum Arthropoda; class Insecta; order Lepidoptera; family Papilionidae; genus Papilio; species Papilio polytes. The sequence continues at coordinate 1,599,523 of NW_013525694.1, forward strand.
TAAAAGGGACACCGTTGACTAAACTATCGCAGAACTACTCAGTCTCGCTTTGATTTCTATGAGCCTATATGGAGGTGCGCACACTACTCGGTTTAGTAGTGCAACTAAATAGTTGTATAGGCTGAGATACAATCGACAATCGCACAATAGTTGTTCAATAGTTTAGTCAAAGGTGTGCGCCCGATGTAAGAATTTACAACTTTTTTTTCCCAATGCATCATCATCATCATCATCATCATCAACTTTCCCTTATCCCTTATGGAGGGTCGGCACAGTATGTGCTGCTCTTCCATACATCTCTATCTTATGCGCGCACTTAGCTAAAGTAGATTGTATTTTATTACATTAGAATAAGACTTGTGAAGTTAACATTTGTATCGTGAGTTTCTACCGCCTCTACATGTTGTTTATCTCTGTTTTTTCAATGATATGTAATGAGACGACAATATCTTTTAATATGTTTCTAACAGCGGAAATTCACAGTACAATTAATGTGTTTTATTAGTTATTTTGGATATCTCAGTGAAATGTTCTTGCTTATTCTATTTACATTGTATTTTTTATGTGTACTTTTTTTGTGATAGAAATTTGCTTTCGTTTTTAAAATATTCAGATCTTATACTTTAGATCAGATTAACTTTTTTTGACTGCAAAAATGAGTATTTACGTTTATACAGTAAGGAAATTATTTGTATGTATAATGTTTGGCCTTGCCATGTAATTTATTTTTGCCGAAATTATAATTAACTTTAAAAAAGTATAGTGACTTGAAACAGTGCTTAGAGTAAATAAATATATTCAAAACTTTATATTTGTTTTATTGAAATATCATCCCCTAAATTGTAAGAAAATCTTTTTTTAAGCTCAGTAGCTTTTAACCTGATTTTTCCCTTATTGTTTGTGTTCGCGATATCTTCTAAACTGTTAGTCCAATTAAAATACTGTAAAAAACAATTTTATTCTGACAACAAAGGCACATATTTGGATAAGGATTAATATTGAAAAAAAGTGGTTAGAACTTTTTGAGACACAATTCTTTCATACATCATTTTTATACACCCCTAACGGTTTAGGCAGCATAAAAGTTGTGATTTTTGTGATTATGGTTTTTAACGCCATGGTACAGAAATATGTTGTTCATTAATAGTTCCTTAACATTATTAATAAAACAAACATTAGGGTTACTCATAGATAATTTGCCTTCCTAATGGTGAAAGATGTTTTTAAATCGGCCCAGTAGTTTTTGAGTTATTACAATACATACAAAAAACAAATCTTTCCTCTTTATAATATTAGTGTAGAAAGGTCACAAAAAACACAAAAATTTGAATCACTTTTTATTTACATACAAATAGTATACAAATTCTAAAATATAATCTTAAGGAACGTTAAAATTAAAACAATTATTCATACAAATGTAATACGACATATAGTTAACATAATTGAAATAAGTTCTTTTATAAGATAAAATAAACATTTTATTATTAACATATACAAATAGATGAAACATCCTGAGGGCAGTGAATACGCGGACATCAAAATACATCTAAATATTTTGTATAAAACTTAACTTGATTAACTTAGATCAAGTTACAAATAAGACAGTTATCTTATTTGGCGCAATATTCTTTAAAATTTTATTATTTTCATTATTCAAGACATTTACAGAAATGTACACGCTACTTGTTACAATTACAAAAAAGTAGACTTAAAAAGTGAACATTTTTTCGATTCTATAAGGGGTAGCGCCCATTGCCTTACAAACTATAAAATTATCAGTAACGGAAATGATGAAGTACACACATATATTATCAACAAATATCTTCACAATTCAAATTAAATTTACGTACATCGATTGTTTTTAGAATATCCCAAAGATTTAATAATAAAAAGCAAAACATCTAAAGAATCTTAGTATGTAAGAGTATTAAAAATTTTAATAACAAAGTTTGTGCTAAGTCTTAAAATATTAGTTTGTTAAAAATTCTCATTCGTTCCTTTTGAAAAAGAGTTAAATTCGTAGCGTTTTAGGAACAAGAATATTTCTTAATGCAATTAAGAGCAATAACAAACAGCTATTCGATGTGATCAAAGCGATGTTTATTGTTTAACTAATTCTAATTAAAAATGAATCTAATTAAGTTAAGTTTATCACATAGATAAACAATTTTAATTTTTTGTCGCATACTTAGTATTATCTGTAAATTGCTTACTAACATTTAGTGCAAAAGTTCACGAGAAGATTTTATTTGAAATCACATATAATTCATAATAAACTAATATAAAGAAAACTAAATTAGAACTTAATGTGATACGTACAAGACCACCTAGTGTAATAAATGCAAAACTACCGAAAGTCCATTTCGTCGATGTCAATCGATGTCAATTTAAATAAAATTGTAACAAGCTCACGTATTAACGTCGATGGGTTTGAAGACGTAGACGGAGTCGTCGAGCCAGTAGTAAGCCTGCGCGAAGTCGCCCTCGCACAAGTAGGGCGCGCGGCTCCACGACGACAGCTCGAAGCCCAGCTCCCGCATCCACGACACGAACGAGCTCGCCTGCTCCTCGAACGTCACGCCAGTTATCGGCAGACGCTCGAGCGGCTTGTGGTCCGGTGTTACTGCAATAAGAAAAACATAGTATTACTGATGTAATAATGACCAATATCTAGTGTAAGAGGTGATCCTCTTGAAGATGTTATAAGTTGGCGTGTCAAGATTGCAAAATCTTGAAAAATATCCGATGTATCTTGGAAATGTGAGGTTATACTCATTGTGTATTGTCAGATGTCACGTATGTGATCATGCAGTCGATCAGGGTTGTTAAATCACGTACCTTCCACATATGGTTTATATGGTAGGACGAGTGCGAGTAGCAGGACGCCGTGCGGAGCGAGCGCGGCGCGCGCCTGCCGCAGCATGCCGCGCGGGTCCGCGCACCTGTCCAGCAGGTTCAGCATGCACACGCACTCGAACTCACCGCCCTCGCACCACGACTCCGTGTCCAGCAACCTGATCACATCATACCACACCAGTGATTTGGAAATTTGTGTACAATTCCGTAAATCTACTCACCTACATTTCCATGCAAAATGTAAAGTCTGACCATTAACTTACGTGTATCCTTTAGTCTTGAGAGCTTTGCGCATGCAGGAGGATATCTCAGTGGCGAGTTTGTCGTCGTACAGGTGTGCGAAGCGACGGCTCACCTCGCCGTCGCC
>NW_013525694.1:1604420-1659482 GCF_000836215.1 Papilio polytes
GCGTCTCCATGACGACGACGCCCGGCCCGTGCATGATATTAGTACGTGGGCTCATCTCCGGCCGTTTAAACTTTACGCGCAGTGGTGGAGTCCGCGAGCGGGAAATTAAAATCGGCCCGTACCGGAAAGCATTCGGGCCCCGCACGTTGCCGCCGGCCTTGCTCCTCACCCTTGCCCAAAACTCGCTTATAAATATTCGAATAGTTTTTGACACTCAACATTTCCAATGCGTTTGCTCACAAGTTCATCGCCATTACGGCATGCATCTTTTTAAAAAGTTAAGGTTTTTAAATAGATCAGAATTTCGTTTATAAATTGTCTTTAAATTCATCGCATCGAAGATTCTTTATTTAGAAGTACAAGAGTTTCAAGAAAATATCTTTATACAAAATTTTACACTACGTAGGGTGAGGATCCCACATCGGGTGTTCAACAGACTCGAACTAACTTTCCTCGAACAACCACAATTCAGAAAATGATTTCAACTAACATGTAATGCACCATTACTGTAAACCTTCTCATAAGGTTACAATATACAGTCAAAATAAATTAGCACTTAATGCGTAACGACAATTACAGACAATTATAATTATAACAAAGATAAAGCATCAGAACATTACAAAAGGCGTACATACTGACGCCAGTCACATATAACTAAGTATGTGAGCGGCGCAGTGGAGGGACTCCACCCCCCGTATGTAGATACCTACACATTTGCTTTGCTCAAAGACATTGTCGCTTTCAGACACCTCATTAGAGCGTCCCATGTGAGCCTACCCCATCCTCCCGCTGTCGCCCGCCGCCCCTCGCCTCCACACACAAAGGAGAGCGATTCTTTTCCTTAGCTCGCAAACTCTGCTGGATAATTACAGCTATGTACGTACGAAGGATCCCATTTCTTGCCTAATGTCTTTCTTGTCTCGATAAATTTTAGATACGCCGAATCCTTCGCTTTATTTATTTTGGTTTCCCTCTATTCGTTACATGTTCAAGATATTTTATAAGTTTTATTGTCACTGTAAATATTGAAATTTCATTTGAAATTCAAACTACAGATTAATATTTTCTAATTGTTTAAATTATATTCGGACAACTTCCTATCTATGTTATTGACTACATGAAATGTGCAGTTGTTTTGAAAAGAAACTTCGTAAAGTTATTATAATGATTTATGTCCTGTATTCGAAGATTGTTAACCTTTAGGATGGAACTTGAACCGAAAGCCTCAAGTTATGTATTAGTCCGCAGTAAAAGTGAAGTTGGACGACTCATAACCAACCGTCACACAAACTGTTACGTGTCATAAGGCGGCACGCCACTCGTCCAATAAACTATAAAAAAATCCGGGGATAGTAAAACGTTATAAACAACGGGAGCGCGGCTAAAACGTTTTAGTGTTAAGAGTGGGCTCATAAAACGACGACACGCACCCCTCAAATATTAACGATACGCAACTACGAGAAGAAATGACGACAATCAATGTGCCGAGCGGTTCAGCTCGCGGACGCGCTACAAATAATGCCCGGGACGAATTTATACGTGGGCCCGAATTGCTCCGCCTGAATATTTTACTAGGCCACGATCCAGTCCGACGATATTTTTCTATTTCACCGACCATTTTACTATCAATTGCTTAGTTTCCGCTTTAATGTAATTCGCGCGACGATTCCAGATGTTCAGTTTGGAATGCGGCAGGATTACTGAATAGAAAAGGTTCCCACAAACGTATTACGATAACACGCTGGAGCACCACGTGGGCCACTCTACTGTACGTGATTATAAAAAGGAACGATTGTTTTAAATCAATCGCTTAACGTTCTGAAAATAGGCATGATTTTCAATCTTCTGAATTCCACGCTTTCTATATTCAACTTCTATTACTTAAACTTATAGTCTTTATATTACTTGAAACTTTTTTGAATGTAAATCAGATCTCAGAAAAAGTTACAGTTACAGGCAAAACATCTAATAAATTTGAGAGATTTTACTTTTTATTGTGCAGAGTCAGTCGGCTGTCGCGTCAGTCCCGGCCTATTGTCTCTGCTGCATTATGAAGCGTGCGTTCGTGGAGTCCTCAATCGACGTTGCCAGTTATTAAGTTTAGCATTTCGGGAACACAATAACCTTTAAAAGGTGTAAAGGCGCGTCCGGACGAAGTTTAAAATAACTTCTCGGAGGCGGATGGTTTATGGCTTATTGACTGGGCTGACGAGTGCCGCGCGGGGGTTCGCATCTCTCGAGCCGCGAGGATTCCCACTCGATATCTGCGGAGTGCGCGGCGACATCGGAATTATCGGCCGGTGGGAGGCGCGCCGGCGGTCGACGCGATGCTCTTAAAGTAAATGAAATAAGAATGGAGTGAAACAATGAGCATTGTCGGCGCACGTCGGGGCGGCCATTGGCCGGCGCGCGCTGGGCGGGGCGAGAGGCTGCGCGCGCGCACTCCGCACACGCGCACGAATTAAAACAATAAAACGATACTAATAAAACAATGCAAGCGTCGAAGAGCGGCTGCTATCGCACTTAATGGCCGAGCGACGCGTCGCCTCACCGATTTATTGAGAGCTCCCATCCCACCCCGACTTGTCGACGTGATGATTCTATTTCCGTCGCCACATTGTAAACTATACACCAAGGCTACAAGAATCAAACGTTCTGTTCCTACCTTTTATTGCAACGGATTTTTTTTTAAATCTGCTTTTGTAATTAAGAATATCAATGAATTATAACTGTGCGAGATACTTTCAATTACTACAATTCAAATTAAATAAAACAGAAAAGAATATAGTTAAGTACTTTATTCAAAACTCGTTGCCAATTCTTAGAAAATTCGCCCCCAAAACACAAACAATGAAAATGATAATAAACCTTTATAGCATACTACAAAAATGTGACAACAAAAAGAATATTAAAAAAAACATTCATGTAACGTGTCTATTAACTTTCCATTCCATAGTAACTCTGCAAGGCTTTCAAGGAGGAAAACTGCGCGGCTCTGCACGCCCGTAACGAATGTAGTCTCATTTACTAATGTGTCACACACACGCGGTGTTGTTTCACGGGCGGGGTGTTGGGGTCACTGCGGGGTGGGGGAGGGGTGGTCGGTCCCCGGCGGGAGCGGGGTGAGGGGGATGTCCACCCGCAGATGACCAATGACGTCGCGAGAGCGCGCCGACAATGCAACACTAATTAGGGCGCACTGAAATCTCTGCAACATCGAGGAAGGAGAGGGTTTCAGACGCTGAGATTATATTGCAGGGGTTGTTTGTAGGGTCTGTGTTATATAGAGATTATTTAGTTTATATGTAAGTAATACGTAGGATACATTTACTACTTTTTACGAGCAATACTGTATTAAAATATTTAAGCATTTAATAAAAACGACAATTTTATGTCGCGTGATTTTCAAGAAGTAGGAATAAAAAGAAAAGGTAACAACTCATAAAAGCTTTATTATACTTAATTTATTGTAAAACATTTAATGAATTATTACACTTGTCGAAAGTTAGTACAAGAAAGCTTAACAAGCCTTTGGCCACAATTTCCAGAATCAAAATAATTCTAAGATGCAATAAAAGATTCTTCCTTCCATCGTAATCCTTGCGTAATGCGATGTAAACAGGAAAATCTACGTCGATATCATAAAAGGTTAAATGTCTCTCAAAGTTCAGAATAAAAGATCGCTCTACCGTTGGAAGTAGGAATAATTGAATTTTAGAAAGATGCTTTTTTGCGATTTAACGAAGTCGTTTACGTCGGGTCTCTTTTTGGAGATTGTGATGTCGTTAGGGCGCGAGTGGACTCAACATGTTTTTCTTCGGCGCCGTCTCCGCTCGGGGAACAAACAAGCAACGTCAAAGCGTGATTGTGAAAAGGATCGTGATTATTACAGTAGTAGTTAGCGGAGGCTTCATTAGAGGCGGGCGCGGTCGTAGGGTGGGGGGGGGAGCACGGCAGGGTGGTCGGGACCTCATCTCGGCGGTGCATCGGCTGCGCGCGCAAACAAATTAAAACGTAAGACGCGCCCTAATCAATAGCCGAGTACGCCGCGGAGCCGAATTAACTCGGCCGAATGAAAAAAATGAACAAAATTATATTCGCTCGAGGTGGAGGACGGGACGGCGAGGGGAGGGAAGGGTAGGGGGTCTGTGAGTGCGAGAGTTGTGCGCGGCCCCACCAGGCGGAGGAGGAAATTGCTTTTCTTTCAGCGAGCGCTCTGACGCCCGGCGCGGCGCGGCGCGGTGCGGTGCGGTGCGGCGCGGCGCTAGAGGGTCGCTCGCAGCTCCGACACACACGATATTATAATTTACGTTTCGCCGTATATCGCGCTGTAAGTAGGTACTTTACCTGGGCGTTTCGCGCTCAACCCTCAGCTTCGCTAAATCTGAGCTTTATACGTTCACTTGACGCGACGAGAGCAATATTAGTTTGCAGCCAACTCTTTCCCTACTACGATATTTATTAACGCTCCGCGAGCTTTGTCATATATTTTCGCCTTCTCGGAATGTACAATTTATTGGTATATCAAAAACAGTTCTCGCTATCTTATAGTTTCACGGTTTGTAAAAACGTAATATACCAGTTAACATCACTGATTAACATTTAAAAACATATATTATTCATATCGAGGAAAAAGGTAACTTTAGAACAAAACACACTACTACTATTAAATTTAACTTTTTAGAGTAGAAAAGCAACTAATGCTTTTCATTAAAACTTAATGCAAGTAATAAAAAATAAATGAAAAACGAGCATTTTACAGATGGTTAGACGTAAGGTGTCTTTATAATAAACATTGTATTTATGGTAGACCTTGACTAGCATAAGAATGAAGCTCTTTAACACCTTATACATAACAATTGGTATGTTTAGGTATTTGGTACTGTATAGTGACGGGTCAGAGAAGAGGATTCTCATTAATCGAAGGCGAGACAAGTGTAATCTGGGCTCGAGGCCACCCAATTAACGCGTGGGCGATGAGTCGGCCGCCCGCCCGCCCTGCCGCCGGCCAATGGCGGCCGCGCGGGATTAATTAACTAACTTCCCGTCCGTGAGCAATCCCCGACCCCCCACACCCCCTCACACCCCCCAGCCATGCACCTCCACACCCCCGCACGTCCGCGGAGTCTGCGGACACGCCCGGAAAACTAACCACCTAATGAGGGGAGATGACCTCAGTTGTTTGTGTGCCGCTTTGTCTGGCTGTGTATGTACAAAGTATCCGCGTACACTTATGTGCAAGTGTCGACCTGTTGTGTGCTATACCTTATGTAAGCGACACCGCATTGTTTGCCTGTAACTCCGGCCTTTCATCGCTTGTAACCGAGTCGGGCCTTGCGATGACAAAGCGCCTACGTGTTTCTTTGATTGGAGGATATTGCGGCGAAGAATATTTTAAAATAGTTTTAACCGGGTTACACCAGATTCAACATTCTTTTCAGTGCTATTTTTAACATACTAGTTTGTCACCTAATAATTTAAACGTTTTAGGCTCTTAACCCTATTAAATAGCCCATAAATAACGAAAGCGTGTCTTTGCTATCTTTTATTAATTACATAATTTAAACTAATCTCTGATATAATAATATCTAAATAAATAAAAATAAAAAAAATAAAATATTAGATTCGGTATAGTGTTATAATAGATGACCTGTACTTAATCAAACTGCGACATAATGTCGAACTGCAGTAGCCTCGCGGTACATAGATAGCGTCGCCGGCTAATGCAACTGGCCAGAGGTCAATTAAAGGCGGTGATCTCGCGTCGGAAGCGCATGACAGATGGGCGGTGTGGCGGCAAGAGGGATCTGTTTGCTACCACGTCTCCGCGCCCAGACATGATCGAGCGAATTGACGCTACTCGCTACCTACTCGTATTAAAGACGCCGCAGACCGGGACTGTAGATATTGTGTGTAGATTTTGGTTTATATGCAATATATTCTACTAAAGTTTTCTAGGTGCTATTAAAACATTTCGAGATTGTAGGTTTTGTTTAAACTGTTACATTTTAAGAAAAAGCAGTGCGCTGAGATATAAAGCCTCATCGTTTTAAAAATTTAATAAATCCTCCGGCATAACGAACAATGTTTAGGGCTGACGAAATTATTAATAACGAAGTAAGCCTCATAAATAAGTTAAAAGCTATGAAACGCTTTATGGGCCGTATCTTTTATCTTGTTTTGAATTTCATCAGATCCGTGTAAAGTCGGGTTTTATTGGCGTCGTTGAGGCAGCAGCGCCGGTGTCAGGTCTCCACTGCGCGAAGTCGGCTCGCTCCATAATCGTTGCGGGTTACAGGGGTGCCAAAATAACTAATAGTTTTCGTGGGGGCGTGTTAGCATTTTTCTTCTGGCGTTGACGTGCGGGTGGAGGACGCGGGGCGAAGGAGGAGGCGGCGCGGCGCGGGGCGGGGGAGGGGAGAGGCTAGGTCGGCGCGAGGCCGGCTCTTTCAGGAATTGCTCCGCGGTTCATTTACACTTCATCGGATTTCTTAATAACCTCTACAGACTGTTACAATCGGGGTTATTGTTTGCTTTCGGTAAATGTTATTTATAGTTTCCGACATCGATAAAAGTTTTGTACGTGGCTGTAGCGTTACCATGATATATTGGAAACGAAATGTAGTAAGGAAAATAAAAAAATCTAAAGTTGTATACGATATCTAATACGTTTTATTACTAGAACAAAAATGGAATTTACAAATGGTGGAGAAATTACAAGACATTTGTCTGAATCGTTCAGTTTTTGTCAAACGTCTATTGTGAAATTTAAATCAAATTAAATTAAGAATAATGTAACAATTATTTACATTGTATATGCGAGGTTACTTAGAAAACATAAGTTTTTCCCAAACGTAGTAAAATTGCGTAGACCTTTGAAGGGTGCTCGGAAAAGCCATTTACATGACGGCGAGTGGAGCGGACGCAAACTCAATTGTTGCCACCTACGGTACGCGGCGGGTTTACGTTCCTACGAATGGCTGCATGCAAATAGCGACTCACCTCTTGTTCTAAGAGTTGGGGGTGAAGTGGAAGAATTAAGTCATAAAAACAAAAGGGAAAACTCGTGTATTGTATGGTGTACTTTATATTTCTGATATTTATAAGGCTGCTGAATGCACTTTCTGTGCTATGTCCGAGTAGGATCGGATGATAAAGTTTTAGAAATTATTTAGAAGAAAGTATTCTTAACTTTTTATTTAGAATACTTTCTTAAAAGTTGTTAATTAATTTATTAAAGCCGTGTTCTCCGTCATGTGCCGCTCTATAGATTTCATGCAATTCTGTTTTTTTTCTTATATATAAAATCTTTATATAATTTTAAGGAGCACGCGTCTCGTCGTTCGTGACAGGTTTCTGGATGTACTTAAGAGTGCTTTCCTCTGAGGAGTGATTAATCACACGCCCCCGTCACGAACGCCCGGAAAATCGCAACCCTTCCGCGTCTTAATTACCACGCCTCGTTTCAGTGGCGCCCTCCCATTGGCGGCGGGTTCGTCGTGTCCTCGCCCTCTGTTTTAATTGGCCGCGTGTAATTAACGCCTCGTAATCGCCAACCGCGTCGAGCCGAGGGAAGCCGCTGCTAATTTGAATTTTTAATTACCGACGCTCCGCTCCGACGCCGCCCATTGGTTGAGGCCGTCGTTTACATAGACACTGTCTATTGTCTTTACTTCCTTCGTATTTTTGGACACGCCTAATGATAATGGGAGGCGTAACTGTGTATATTTATATCTTGAATTTTAGGAAATTACCTACTTTAATATAATTAAGGATCATTAAGAAAAATAAATATTCCAAATAAAAATAACAGTTAATATTTTAAACAGAATTGAATATTGTTCTATTCCATCTACTTTAATCAGCTTTATAAGTGATCGACTTTATCGATTATGTGAGCAATTTCTGTCTGAACTGAGATAAAAAGAGCTACGAACATGCCAATATATGTTGATGATTACAATTAAAATAGGAAGTATTGATTGTTTTAATTAGAATTTGATTGGTTCTTAGAACTCCGTTTTATCAGTTTTTTATGAGTAATGAAAAACCAGAAATAAAGACAAATAAAATCGTCAAAATCAAACATTTAATTTAGCCGGTGCACGCCGGCTGTTGCTCTCGAATTGATAAAAACGTCATCAACTACTTTTTGTTTAATTAAACCCGGTGAGTTTTTCACGTGATTAGCTGTGCGCAGTGGGCACGGGCCACGGGTCAGGTACCGTTGAGACAAAGCGTAAAGCGCTTGCATTGCTGAGCTGCCCGTCGTGCTTCCCGCTTGGTTCCGCGTGCATGGCTACATTCAGCGCTAATCGCTTTATTCAGCGCTCATCGAGCGCTTCTTCTCCATAGCAAATCGGTCACGCATTCCGAACACTTGCAATCCGTCTCCGAGTGTCGCTTCATTGGCTTTATTTGAACAGGATAAATCTAATATCTCAATGGAAACCTTACTTAACGAAACTATAACTAACGACTCTCGACTAACTAACGACTCGACAACTCTGGAATTTGTTAGAAATATTCCTTGTCAAAAATTCCCCATCAACTTATAAAAAGGAAGTTGCTTAGACTAATAACGAGATCTTGAAAACCGCAACTTGTACCAAATTAGGATCCGAGTTAGTTCCGGATACGTCGGTACGAATTCGTTTTTCATTGGCTAATTACCTCATGTTGCACATTGCAGGGCAATTTTATTTACTTGCAAAATTCTTTTAATTAAATTTGGACCATCTAAATGGGTATTTTTTATTTAATAAAACAAAACAAGAGATTATTTTTTCCTCGTTTATAGCATTGGAAAACGTAAATTGTAAAGCATATAACACTGCAGCGTCAATTTATTCAATTGCATGTTAAAATTTGTGTTTCCTGTTGGGCCGATTGATCCAATAAAAGGGATTTTTCCCGTTGGGACGGTCGTTTGTAAGTATTCTTATAGCCCAATGGGGAAAAATTCCATTAGTCCGTTCGCTCCGTGTACCGATCGGCCCAACGGGAAACACTCGTTAAAATTAGTATGGAATTCAAAATAATCCGGACGAGGAAACAATTCTCATATACAAAAAGGTTCTATCTAAGGTTATGAATGGTCAGAAAATCGGTAGGTATAACATATTGCGGCGTGGTCGTGGTGGCGACGCACCGCGCCCAGCGGACCGTGAAATTCACAAAGACGCCACCTGGCGACCAGCTCAATAATTAAAACGTTTTTTGCGGAAAGTAATTACCCGTTCACTGTAACAGTGAGTCTTGAATTACCAAGTAACTGTACTGTTTGGGAATTAATTACATTTTGTAACGCCTCGTTTTAACATCCTCCTCTTTGTAGGATTACTCGAATCGTAAATTAGAAATTATATTAAAACGTATCAATGAATTCTTGTATGGTATTACATCTTTACTAATATTATAAAGAGAAAAAAATTATGTTTAAATAGTTCAAAAACTACTGGGTTGATTTCAAAAAATTCTTTCATTATTAGAAAAGGCATTTATCTGTGTGAATAAAGGCTATGTGTTTTATTACTTTTTAATTTCACGAGGATGAAGTCACAAGCGAAAGCTAGTAGGTAATACAAGAAAAATCTTCCCGATCTATCAGGTCGTGTTAATAGAAATGCTGATAACGCAAACGTTGCGATGCCCTTGCTGCGCTAAGCCACCGTGAAATGAACCGCCTCCAATGAGCCACCGCGCTTACGTACCTTAAGAAATGTGGAAAGCCACCACGTGGAAATCAAATTAAAATTATTTCAAATTACATACAACCGCTAACACAAAACTAATTCAGTCCATAGATTCGATAAGAGAAAAAAAGTTTATTAAAACATCCGATAGAATTAATAGAGACGATGGTAAGGCAAGCGGTGCACATAGAGGGCGCTCTCAGTTTAAGCTACCGTGAAATGAGCCGCCTACAAGCTACTGCTCTTACGTATGTCCCTTTAATAATGACCTGTTTTACCAAAAGCTAAGATAATTTCCTATTTCAAAACATTAAATAACTCAGGTCATGATCGAAGCCGTGAATGTCGGCGTTTTGTCTGTTCGCCGCTCCGGTGTGTAATGGAATAAGTAACGGTGGAAATTGAAGTAGAAAGCTTTATACGTACGTTACCATTACTTCGTTATTTGTATGACAATGTCCGTAATGCAATAACAATGCATACTTAATACTATCTTGTGTCCTTTAATGAAAATATTTTAATCAGTTTAGTACTTTACTTGTTTGTACAACAGTGATGTTGCTGGGGGGCACTTCATAAATAGGTACTAAATAATTTTTTAAGTACAGAATAGTGAAATCATATGAAAAATATCATTATCTTTTATGATCATCGAGCAATGAATCAGAAATAATATCAGGTGGTCTGTCCAATAAAGATTATGTTGTAAGAAAGTGTCTAAAGTTAATCGACGTCGTATAAGTAGAGGAGGTGCGATGCGAGGGACAGCGGGAGGCATGGTGTGCGCAGGCGCAGTGCGGTGCGCAGTAACCCGAGCCGGCGCACTAACGCGCCCGCGCCATAACATAATTAAAAATGATTTAAGGCATTCGCTCCGGCTGCTTTGTTTCGCGCGTTATGTTTCACTCGTTCGCGTCGCTCGAGCCCGAGAACCTCCGTTTTTAACGCCCCGACCCGCTCTTAATTCTGTCACGGTTTTTATAACCCTTTTGTATTTATTAATTCCCTTTGGGTGCGGTAGCTCTACGCTTCTCGGAAGGCGATTTCGACACGACGTCTCTCCGAGTCGGTCGTAGCTCTGCGTTAATCAAGCGTCCTATTTCGGCGCCGGCGATTCTTAAATAGGCGACCTTTTTACCTAGTGCCGCGCCTCGCCATCCGCACATAAACTTGTACTCGAGTACAAATGAGGGGCCGCGGTAAACGCGAACGATACAATGTAAGCGCGCAGCCAACAATGGTTAGAGCATACTTGCTGTAACTTCGCAACAAAACTAAATTGCACGCCCTTTATTTGGCGAGGCACGCTAAAAAGGTAATAAAATTTTAATAAAATTTCGTCGAACAATGGCAATATAGCGGGCGCGGGGCGTACAGCAGCTTTAAATAAGTATTAAAGGAATTAAGTCCGGCTTGTTGAGGCGTCGCGGCCGGCTATCGAGTTTCGCGATCGCGCGCAGCCGCCGCCGTGTCCGCAGCGCCGAAAAGCGATTCTCCACGGCTCACCTCTGTCCCGGTCTTGACATTGAACACTGTTCCCACTCCCTACTCATATGATATTTTACATGATTAAAGGGTAATTAGAAAAAATAGCAACAGAACAACTGTCAACAAACATACAGTACAAGATCTAGATAAAATTAATTTGCAATTATACAAGAGTTATAATCAATTTTATGTTTGTGTACAGTCAGTGGGCGTAGTGGTCTCTCTGTAGCGTCTCTGTTAATTAGTTTTTTGTTGGCGGCGAGCGGGGCTCGGACGCCATCAAATTACGATGAGTCGGCCTTTTGGGGCTCCGCTACCGAAGGCCGACGATAATTATACACTCGTTACTACCGTGCGGAGTGTCGACTGTTGACGTGCCGCCGCACAGCACTCTCACCGAAGAAATTGTTTTAACAACCGGGATGCGACCAAACTACATTGACGTAACATTGTAATAATTGATATTTTTTACGCATATGTTTTGTTAACATTAAAATAAACGATTTTCTAAAGAACATAGTGTTCCATAACTGTAATTCCAACACGAATTTTTAAATGTTTGTTTTGTTTGTAAAAAAAAAATTCTCTGACATTTCTTAACTTAGTGAAGAATTCCATATTCTATTATTGTTAAGATCTACAAATACCTCAGCATAAAGTTGGTCAAAAAATACACAACTACTAAGTAATGTAAATGCTTTTGTATTCACTATAGCATTATGACATAAAAGTAACCTTTTTATCCCAAGTGCATCATTCTCTTTAAACTAAGGGAATATTTGTAGAGTACAAATTAGATGTAATTAGACTAGTAGTAACCGATGTTTGTCTTTTTCTAAAGCGGCGTGTAATAGCGGACGCAGGCGGAGGGGCCCAGTCGTCGCGTCCCGACTATAAATTCCATCGATAAAATCGGCGACGTCAACAAGCCGGCCGGTAATTTCTTAACGGCGGCGTAACGCGGTGGCGACGCGTGCGCGCACGCATTTTATTTCTCTCGGATCAAGCGCCCGCCTCGGAAATAATCGCCGTCCACTCAGCATAGATGGTAATCATGGCGACTATTAAGGAGAACTTAATGTAACTTTTTTTAACTCAGTCAATGAGCGTGAATCGAGAGATTTGATCTCGATACACAGCAACACGTGTATCGCCGCATCGGTGTCGATGCTACTAGAGATTCTTTGAATAAGATATCACGTATGATTTGATGTACTTTAGATCCGTGGGCTTAATCCCGTGAGCGTTTCATCATAATTGAGTGAGCCGGACGTGAGGACATGTATGAGAAGATAGGAGACACACCCCAATCTCAGATAAGAAGTTATTGTCAATTAGATAGTTGTGCGACTACCAGTGTTTTCGTAACTTTGAGCTATTGCACAATACACGAAACATAAACTTATATAGTTAAAAAACGAAGAAGTATAAAAGATAAGTATCTGTTGGTAGTTAAAAAAACGAGTGATACTCGAATGTATTGTGATTTTAAGTGATTATTATGAGTGGATGAGGCGCGGCCGCTACTGGCCGCATTGTTGCTCCCATTCAGCCTGATCGAATGATCGAATGAGCTTCCTACTAATTACCATCGGCCATTCGTCGCTGATGGACGGCTAGGGCTGCCTTTTAGATGCTATAATGAGAAGCTTAAACCAAAAACTTTAATAAACATTTTTCATGCATTTCATTTTTACATTTGCAACCATATTCTTTCCTAATTTTCAGGTATCTGCATATATATGTTTTTGTAAACTTGATCTGTGCTGACGCGATGTTGGCAGCCCTGTGCCGCGTGGCCGCGTCTATACGTAGTACGTGGAGCTATGTTACATTATCTTTAATTAAAAACCCCGAGAGGCCATCTCTAGATTAGTCGGTGCGGTAACAAAAAGGGGTTACGACGGGATCAGGCGAAACACCTTCGTGATTCGTCACGAATGCCCGATTTATTCTTGTTTGAGTGAACCCTTTGTTGATGTTAACCGAATTTGCTGTCCAATAAAAACCGGCTAATTAAGAAAAGCTCCGACTGCCGTTAGAATCCTTAGAACGCCCGACGACCGCGGATTCTAGAAGGATGAGAAATACCTTATTAATTAATTCTGGAAACACCATCGCGTCGGCTTTTTAGCGCTGATTTTAATCCTACGATTTACGAGTGTTATAAGCTGAGTGGAATTTGAATATTGAGTAGAGGAACAATGGTACGATATTCTTAGAGTTTCCTGTAAGTTAAAAAATAAAAAGTAAAAATGTTGTTAAACACTTCGTGATAATATACATTTACCCGTTTGTTTTTTGATGTAAGAGTATGCTTTAAAAGTTGTAATTGATCAAGAATTAGGTAATTTATTAAAACTTTCATGAGAATGGTCGTGCCTATACTGAATTTTTCACGTGAGTTAAGTTGTGTTTTATAATGCTTGAAGTATTAGGTAGTTTGAAATGCAAAAAAAAACAACTCATAGAGATAACAATTGTAAATAAATAACAATATCATCTAGGGTATGAAGGAACAAAAGGGGAACACACAGGTTAGTTATGATGTAATATTTTTTAATCATATTTTTTCTTAATATTTAAAAATGAGTACATTTTATTGTAATGTGACAAAAGCATACTCTGTGCGCATTTCATTGTAATTATATCTTGGAACTGTCGCTTCCAGGGAGACGTGTCTGGCGAACTGTACGCAAAACGGCTTATGACGTAATACTTAAGAAAAACAATGGCGTGTGTTTGACCACCTGTTTTTTTTAAGCATACACTTCATACTGATATCATAAATGCGAAAGTTTAGAAGGATGTTTTTGGAGTTTGTAGCGGAAACGGCTGAATGATTGCGATGAAATTTGTTTTTTTTTTAATTCCACGCGGACGAAGTCGCGGGCGAAAGGTAGTCCATAATAAAACACTTCGATAGACAAACGAAGGATGAAGAGCTGAAATAAGGTAATCTGAAATATTAAAACGTATGTGTTATAAATTTTAGCAAACTGTGGAATATCTTGTAATATTATTCCCAGTACTAGAGTATGTGTCAATGCGGTGTGTAAAACGCACTTGCGATATTAACAAGCCTGTATAATCCGATCAGATGTGCCGCAGCGTCCGTCGTTTAGTGCACCACTATCACCTATTTGTGGTGATGCTGACATATCTTGTGCTTTACGGGCTCAGCGCGTAATGAGCGCTTAGCACGACAAAATGGACTAGAGAAAATCATCTTGTTAAGTGTAAGGATATTTATAGCCGCTCTAGTAGTCGTTACATAATCACTAAATTTGCTTAGTGTAAATTTCTTACAATAAATGGAGAATAGAGATGAAAATGCCTTGTATGAAGCCACCGCAGTCAACAAGGCTCTATCTTGAATTAACATAAACTTGTGTTGATCAATTTTTAATTTAGTTTTGTTTTTTTTTAGAACTTAAATAGAAGCTCGTTGCAATAAGATGGTATTAACAATAAAGGGACAGCAAACAAAATGTTTATTACGTCAACACTATACGCAAGCTTTCATTACGTGGGGAAATAAATCAAAATAATACGGAGGTAAAAAGATAGCGAATGGAAAATCAGCCCATCCCCGCGCGTCGGGTGATTTATGCCAGTAATTTTCCGGACGGTTACGAAAGTAACCTGCGATTTTTCACCCCGCACACACGTAATTAGATAATTTTCATGGATTTCCTTTGCAGTAAGGTTCCGGTGAATTTATTTATGCAGCGATAATTTTAGCCGGCAATATAATGAAGTTATTATGTATACCTACTCTAGATATTTAGTTTTTTAGCAACATTTTTTACGTATTGTGCAGAAGATTTTAGCGATAAAGGGACCTGTAGTATAGTATCAAGGTACGTGTGCAAGCACATCGCGACAAACAAAAAGTAACAGCAGCCTTGAATTAATAAAGTCGAGGGACTGATCGGTCGACTCCCCGGGATGTTCTCGTATTAATTTCTGTCACAGATTTAATTGCTCACCTCTGGCTTAAGGTTTTTAATAAATTCGAGAGCGGACAACTAAGCACGGCGCGACCAAAAAATACGCGGCCGGGGCGCGCTCGACCAAAAAAAGGACGGATTTTAATTTATAAGAGACAGGACAAACGATTAATAATTTATTTGTATCCTCCGCTTCTTGCGCGAAGGGGCCGAGCGTTAAAAACAACCGTTAAGACCGGCGACTTTGTATAGCTCGCGCTTAGCCCGAAATGCCAATTGCGGGTAGACACAAGTATACAGCGGGCCGGAATGTCGCTTTAAAAAAGCCCGCAAATAAATAAATCGCGTCGCACGCACCGGCTGGACGAGAAAAAAAACAACCGCCATATTCGATTCTTTAATGTGATTTTAAAAAAATAGAAGCGAGAGGAGGCTGGCTTCGATTGAAAATGAATGAGGGCGAGCGCGATAGTGGAAATTAGCATTGAGGTAGGATTCAGGAGCGGCCTTTGTGCGATCATATCGAGGTGTATTCTTTGCGCTTTTTACGGCGGCGACGCGCCGAGCGCGGCTTTTCAGTCCTTATTACGATCCTGTCGCCTTTTTGTTGCAAATAATTACGACGCGCTCCGCAATACCATGTCGATAAATATTTAGAATTGCCCGGCTCTCGGCTCCATCGGACATACCTGAGGTCGCCGGCCTAAATTAAGCAATATATTTCTTACCATCACCTCTTAAAGGAAGGAATTGTATTTGAAATTCGCTAATGAGTTTAAAGAAACAATACCTTATATAACCACACCAACTAAATAGTTTACATTTTACAAAGATATTTTTGGTAAACTAACTCATTTTATAGATACGTATTAGAAGTACGTTTAACCTATTTTACACATGTTGGCAGTCTAATAAATGTCATATTTCATTACAATTGCACACTAAGGGCAGACAATTTGGCAAAACTATTTTTAATCATTTTAACACTAGTTAAAAACTTTCCTTAGGAAAATATCGTAAACCATTAAGAGTGACGGAGAGATTAGATCTGGCTGCGTCAGTCGGATTCATAAATTAGCGATTAAGCGCATCCAATAATAAAGGCAACAATGGGATTGAATGCAGATGAGCGGGCGAGGAGCGGCCGAAGCGCGCGAGCGGCGACCGATCGACATTTGTATGCGATATCTAAGCGCACAATTGGACGCCGGCGCGACTCTTCGCGCTAATGGTACACTATCGAACGATCGCGTTCGCCCGCTTGAGAGGTAGCGACCGCCTTGGAATAGGGACCACACGGTTACACGCACCTTAAATATAACAATATAAAAATAACAATATTTGTTTTGGAAATGAGATCATATGTATCCGAATGTAACTGACGAATTAGTAAAGAACAGCTAAACAGAAATGAAACTACATACATTAGATAATAAACAACAATAACTACAAATTCGAACATGGTTTAATTAAATACAAATCTGCTATGCTAAGTTTGTGTTGGATAATCAGCTTGAGTTGCCATTAGTTAAACCCGATATTGATACCATAAAATAAAAATGACATTCTGTAACCAATAGTTAATTGAAATGTGACAGATACTATAAACATATTAGTTTATACAGTTGTAAAACGTCATGTACGTATCGGGAGACATAAAAACCACAGTGAGAAGGGATATAAAAACCGATATAATTTTGCAGTGACGAAGAGTGTAATTATAAGCGATGATATTCGTTATTAATCTGCACCTTTTAAAAGGGTCGTGGTGATTAAAGTTCCGAATAACAATCGAGGTAATGCTCGGGTCGGGACATTTACTGACATGTTTGCATTTATTGAGGCATTTCGGACCTTTTTACGATGCCAATGCTCAAATAATTAGTTAGTTGCCCCTCATGCCGCAGGACATGGTACAAACCGACAAATCTACCTGATACCATCGCGGCCAATATAAATTTTACTGCTTTTTAATTACCATGCATTATTTTAAGGTGCGAGTGACGACCTGTTGTGATAATTTAATATTTGCAAAGTCTTTCATTGCCTCGTCCGGTTTGATTGCTTTGATTTCAAGTTTTTGGCGAATGCCGATTTGCGTTTTTGTTACATCTTAGTTGCGATCGACTGTACAATTAGATAAACTTGTTAAAATAATATAGCAATGCACAAATATTACATTAGAACAAGTTAATTATTGTCCAAAGTAAGCATGTTTCGGATAAATTTCGCCGAGTGCATGTGTAATTTGCAGCGACCTGATTGAGTGACTATAAAATCCGAGAGTGGTGTGGCGCGCCTCAATAGCCAATCGATCTTTGTCATGTAGCTCGATAAATGCACAAATTACTTATTGTCATTGCATTTGCTTTTGCGACCAAGCCTAAGTTTGATAACAGTATGAGACTTTAAATGCTACTGCTATTGTTATCAAGAAAAAATTGGATTAGAAATAAACTTTAGTAACTAAAGTATTCAGATGTTAACCAGCATCATAGAATTGGCAAACAGTTACAAACAATATAAACGGAACACGGTTAATTTGAATTTCACTACAACAAATTATGCTAGTTTTTTTTTCACTGGCACATGCAAAAAACAAACTGTCAACATTTCAAATGTTGTAAATTCGACTAAACCGTAACTTTATATGTAATCTGTCTTTTACCTTAGTTGATAATAACCACTAAATTAAATCCGGTTTAAACCTCTTTAAAAGTTTATTAATGGTAAAAGATGTTGTTAAAGCATGTCGAGAACATCGCCAATTGATTTGGGTAATTTATTGGTTAGCGACAACGAGCAATCACGACCGCGCTGATTGAAAAGCATTGTTTAATTTATTGTAATTATGACGGACAATGCAAGTTATGATTTCAAATAAATTTTAATTGATTCATCATTACGCCTATTAAAATGATTCGTGTGCTATTTAATGCAGATATGTCAATGAATGACGACGGGGACATAAACCAGAAAGTGTTAAGAATGTGGATGGCTACAAGGGAAGAGGAAGACCGAAGAAAGTATGGATGGATTGTGTGAAAAAGGATATGCTTAAGGAGTGGATTCAGATATGACGGCTGATAGAGATGTATGGAAGAGCAGCACATACTGTGACGACCCTCCATCATCAAGAGATAAGGGCAAGTTGATGATGATGATGATGAAAATCTTAATCGAATATACTCTTTTATTTTAAAATGTTGCCAATACTATACATTCCTACGTATTGTAACTGTTTTTGCAAATTCATTTGAATTATATTCATAAAGTTTGGCATGTGAAGTAGGCTTTGCTATTGCCCAAATTGATGTGTTCCTTCAATTAAAATACATGCATTATAATTTGGATCGCTTCAATCTTTAACATGATTTCATTAAAACAGACGATACGTTAACACATTTTTTATTTAATATAAATCAATTTAATCTTAAGCGCCAATGAGAAGCTCCGGAAATATGTCATTCTTATCTATCATATGTGATCTGTAACGCAACTTGAATGTGGCCGTCGGTAAAAACAAATTGTTTATTGAATATACATTAATTGAGCGGTTTACACCGGAAAAGTCAATAGCGTTCGGCTTGAGCGTTTATTGAGTCATTTATCGTAGCCATAGGCGCAATGATTAATATCCCGGATATTTGGTTTAAGGGGGAGTTGGAACATCAGTACAAATACTTCCTGGCCTCTAGTCATTTGTTAGTGTACATATCCAATCAAACATTGTTTCTTTTGTATGTCATCTCTCGCCGTTGGGAACTACCCTATAAAATCATGGTAGAGAAGGAAAGCGCGAATAAAGCAAAGGGAGAACTCGAAACCTTAGTCTTTAGCGTTGATTGTGAGAAGAATCAATTATTCTCAAGTTGAAATTATTAATCGATCTTGTTCTTGTTGTTTTTTTTAAAGTATATATTTGTTTACAACATTTATTTTCATTTACAATAATTGTGAAACATATTGAGATGTATTCACAGGCAATCGAATCGCGCAGCGCGTTATCTGTCGCACCTATAGCCGGGGGTATTAGAGGCTCGAGAGACTTCGTTTGACGAGTAGCAAGTGATAAATAAAGCGTAATTGAGAGACGGAAACAGCCAATGAGTAAATCTCGTCCGTCAATTTATTTAAATTATTTATTAGTGGTCCGCTATAGACACCCGACGCGATCGCTTGCAGCAAGCGTTCACAGCGCTGGCGGACGCGACACAGCGCCGTGCACGAACACATCACTCGATATCGACAACTTTAATGTGAAAATACAATTTTAAATCGTTATTTGTTTATGGTGTCATGTTATATAAAGAGATTGCTAAATTGGTAACAAGAATGAGATAGCAATTGCATTTTTACCAATTTGTTTTTGAAAAATAAATATTTAAAAAGATAATAAAATCAATAGCGATGACCAGTCAAATACAAATTAAATTAGTTAAAAATGATTCATTTATTTACAGACCAAATCGTAAGAAGTAAATCATAATAATGGAAGAACTACAAAAGGCAAGTAAATTTGTAGAGCTGTCGACTAAAACAAACACACAAATTGTTTTAAGTGCGATAAACAGCTCCGACTCGGAAACATTTTTATTTGGCACGTTTACCGCAAAAATCGTAGCTGGTAGATTCAAATAAATGATACTGTTGGCTGACACGGAAACATTTTCCATTACCTACAAGTGGCGATTTTATCGATAAGTCGGGGCGCGAGTATCGCACAGAACTAGCAGTGAGTCGGATTAGTTAATTTGTGCAGATACGACACAATGGATGAGGAAATAATACACTCGCATGTACTTACGGCTACCGGGACATTGTAATTGGCGTAATTGGACAAATCTGGACGCACTTAATAATGGCCCATTGTCGTGATTCAAATGGCAACTCATCTTTTAAAAAAGAAATGAATCATTTTCTTTTAAATTAGTACAAGCTTTTTATTTAACCGCGATATACGAGTACATGCGCCTAAGTTTGTACTTCTTTATTCAAAGGCGAACACCTACGTAGAGGAAACGAGAACTAAACGACTTAATTTCCCACCGGGATATCATTAACTAGAATACGTTCGTGGCGTAACTTCTTTTACGGTTGATATTTGTGTTAACCATTTATTTATATTTCGCATTCATTTCACTTTGGGGCGATAATTAGAATTAGTTACCACTTAAGAAATGTAGTATGTTTTCATATTAATCGAAAGAAATAGAATTCTTAGTTGAACGTAAAGATGGATGGATTTCGTAAAAGATGAAAAAGACCAAAAAGGAAGTAGTAACGACTGAGATGAGGGTAGATTCATCTGGAAGACGAAAACCGTTGTGCCAACCCTACGGGAGTAGGATAAAGTCGGGAAGACGATGATGATATTACAGGTATAATGTACTATACAGTGATACTAGATTAGTAATTCCGCATAGTTCCTAAATAATTCTATTGAAATGAAATGAATGCAACAAAGGCGGCGGCAACGGCGCACCCTGCACAATTTGACACGCTTCATCGTCCATGATATCTTTTTACCACAATCCTAATTAAAAGTAATTAAATTTGTAGTATCATCGACATTGGATGTTTGAATTAAAGCGAATTTTATACATTTCCGTTATAACGTAGATATTAGAAAAAATGTTAGATGGAAAATGCTTCGCAGTGCCTTAACAGCTTTCGCTGAAAAGCCTTATAGAAATTTAGAAGGAATTACCACAAGGCTAATGGAACGAAGCTGTATAAAAGCAAACCTTATACATAACAGGAATAGTGCATTATCCATCTAGATACATTTATGGTCTATTCTATAAAATTATCTTCAATAGTAGTAGTTTAAGTCGCAGTGCTGATATTATCTACTAATAATAACTGAAATTACTAACTTACTTACTTAGGATACTAAAGTCTACTTACCCATTAATGTCGGTGATAGACCAGAAATGCCTGAGGACGGCTTTAGCTAGCAGGTACCATATCTGTGTCCACACCCACGAGGACTTGTCGATGGAGGCTGAGAGAAACTCCTTGGTCTCTTCGTCAGGATCAAGTTGCACGAATTTATTCTTCAGGTCTTCGCTCAGGCGGGTCTTGTCTACTTGGTACCACTGGAATACAAGATCACTGTTTAAATCTGATCATGTGGTTTTATCATCACCAATGTTAACATTGTGGTTTGGTCGACACCAAAATGATTGATGACTGATTTTCAAATACTAAATTTATCCTTCTATTCTTTATTCTAACAACTTTAACGACATAAAACAAAAACAACATTCGTAACTTAATCGTAAATGAATGTTTAACAACTCGCGATCGGGTCGCTAATGAAAGCGCATAAAAAGAACGGTCCAGTGCAAATAAGAGACTACGAGTAGTACGAAAGGGGCATAGCTCGTCACCCGTTGTGTGTTTAAGTCAGCGGCAGCGGACACACAAAGGGCAGCAGCGGCTGTTAATTTCACGCCGCCTCAAATTAACATTTCTTTACGCCATGGAATAATAACGAATTAAAAAAAGGCGGCTCTCGCGTCTACATGCAGCGGTAATGACATGGCGGCCGCGCGAGCGAGACGCAGCTAACCTCATCAGGCCAGCTTAATTAATGCACGATCTGTATTCATATTAAAATCGAAGACGACTCGCGACGTCAGTGAAAAGAACGTCAAGGGACTGTATGTAACGGCAGGCCTCCTACAGACTACCATTATATTTAACGATATCGGCGTCGAGTCGCAGACATTACTAATTTTCGAAGGGAGATCAAAGCGTTCATACCTATATTTAAACATAAAATTTAATTACAAAATCAATACCTATGAAATTATTGTAAGACTTGTAAAACAAGATATAATTCAATAAGATGATTATAAAACAGACACAAAAAGCATTTTTACGATGAGCCGCTAAAAAGTATCGTAAAAAAGCCAAAGTAAATAAATATTTAGTACCGAGCGAACGCTGATAGCGAATCACGCCGGTGATTATGCAATACGCCGTCTTTACATTTAAAATAACCTGCATCGGAACTACGGGATCCGACGACGCGAATTCTCCAGACGGAATACAAATCGTGGAAAATTTTCAATGCCTAACTCATTCATAATGTTGGCCTTATAGATTGTTTAAAACACATTATTCCATCACTTTTTCATAATTTATACAGCCAATCATGCGCGATTCTTATTCTGAATATTTGATGTAGGAAGAAATGCGTCAGTTATAAATCTGTATTTGAATTACGTCGATTACTCTGGAACATAAGACATAGGAGTAGATGCCCCCATGACACATATTTCTAAACTTTATTCGCATACATTATTTTAATGCAATCAAACTGAATCTGAAAACCGAAAAAAAATCGATACATTTGTGTTTACTCAGAATTGTTCCGGCTGATGTTTATGGATTGTAAACTTAGCGAATTACTGTGATGAATACTGCGGTACAACTATGCACAGAACAGTACGCAATAAAATTACGATAACAATAAACCGTTTGATGTTACGTAATAATTTTGCAATGCAGTAAGCTTTCATTAGGATCAGAGAGATAGAAAACATAATTTGGATATGGCGCAATAGAGCATTAGAGCAATGTGCAATAGTAAAACATAACTACAAATAATTTTAGGAATATTACTTCCGCGTTGTTGTTTTTGTACATTATGTAGACCGGAGGCCGGGTTCGATTATTTATGAGGCTCCCGTTTAGGATTCCATTTCTGCTCGTGTAAAGCTAGATTTGCATGAATAACAATTTCCTCATTTTAAAAATCTACCTGTTAAGGAAGACAAATCGAGTATCATTTATTCAACGCGACGAGCTATCGAGGCCGAATGGCTCTTGTTTATTTTACGGCGTTTATGTGGGTTACCGATTTTTGCACAATGGTCAAGGGGTCAGACGGTAAAATTTAATCGTGTGTTTGTGCGGAGTGGGAGCGGGGGCGGGGCGGGGGTCGAGGAGCCGGCAATCTCTCTCAATGCGTTCATTATGCGCGGAGTCGTTAGCGAGCGGGTCAACGGAGGTGCGTCTGTGGAACGAATGAAGGGATGCTGGTCCTTTATCCGGCGGTCGTTCGCCTGCGGCTAATGAATCAAACACTTGCGAGCGTATTGTCAATACCGAGCGAAATATTAACGCGCGCCGACCGCCAACCGCACAATGCCGGATTAATTCCCATTTAAACGTGTGAAAATATACCGAGCATAGGATGCACGCATGCCGCCTTCTGGTAGTTTGTATTTATCAGGCTTATAATTCGAGTAGAGTTGCGACTTTCGCGAGGCGCATTGTGCGGCGTCAAAAGATGTCGCTGAGAAGCACGTCGCTCATTACCGATGTAATTACCGCCGATATATTGTCGTCTTTGTTGAGATGACTAATAATGACAAACGTATTTCTGCAAGAACGCTTTATTCATGGCGATGCCTTTTCACTGCGTATTATTTCCGCATTGTTCAATAAACACTAAGCTTTGAATGTTTTCCTCGAGTTATGTAAAGGTAATTACGAATTTCTAGTGTATATTTTTATAATTAGTTTCTCTAACTGTTGTTCCAACATTGTATGAAATGCAACAGAATCAGTAAGAAGCATTTGGCATAACAAATTTTGTTATAATGCATAGTATCTAGTATAGCGGGCTAAGTGGCGTACGGGATCCCAGTGGATTTGGCAGTAAGCGGCTCCGGAGCTTGTTTGCCGGGCGCTCCATTAAAATGGGATCAGACCGGGATGCAGATTGCCTGGACGATCTGCGAGTATAACGCACGTATAAAGTCTATATGTGGATGGATAACGTTAGCTTCTTATTATTTTAAATGGCTACTGTAGAAAAAAAACATCTATATTCTTAAAATTTATCATCACTACCTTTATTTACGTAATACAATTACATAATCTAACTTATTTTTGACCGACTTCCCAAAAGAAGGAGGTACTCAATTCGTCTGTATGTTTTTTTTTTATTTTTTTTTATGTGTGTTACGGCATAACTCCGCCGCTAGTGGACCGATTTTGATAATTCATTTTTTATCCGAAAGGTGATGCTTGCAGGTGGGTCCCATTTTTTTGTTTGATTTTTGGAGTCAAAGACTACGACGTAGTTAAATAGTTTAGCTCAAAATCGCGCGACGAAATTTCGGGTCATTTTTGCTTTCTTTGCTTACGTAGCCTAAACTATAAGACCTACATAAAAATGATGTATGGAAGAATTGTAGCCCTTTAAATTTGCTAAATAAAAGTCCGCGATAGCATATATCTATCTATTAAAGTTGTCGCACAATAACCACTTTTTTCATTAAAATATCGCTCGAAATTTACACCCCACTTTCAACGCTATTACTCGTGTTCGGTATGAATCCTTATCCAAATAAATGTGTCTATCATCAAGAGAATTTAATGTAGATTATAAATGCCCTTGGAACTGTGTAATTCCGATCAATAGTTTAGGAGATATCATAATTAGCAAATTACGAGTCGTAGAAAAAAATACCAACTTGTATCAAAGTTTTCTTTCTAGGCTTACGTAGCCTAAACTATAAGACCTACATAAAAAAGATGTATGAAAGAATTGTAGCTCTTTCAATTAGCTACATTAAAGTCCGCGATAACATATATCTATCATAATTGCCTTTTAAAGTATGTAATTCTGACCAATATTCTAGAAGTTATCAAGATATTAAAACTCACGGGCAACAGCGGCGCGCGGCTGGACAGAATTATGAGTGAATGGTCGCAACGATGTATTAGTTCTTTAATTAATTTCTTAGATAACTCATACTTTGTTTGAAAGCTAGCGATTATCATACTGCGATGTTTAGATTCACTAAAAATCGAGAAATAAATAAACTATTTAATAAAAAAGCAAAACCGACTTCCAAACAAAATACACTAAAAACAAAACAAAATACACTAAAAACAAAATATTCTCAAAAAAACAGTACACTAAAAAGTAACGAAATAATTCCTTGAAAATAGTAAACCTACCTTATTGTAACTGTTATGTCAATATTGTACAATTATTATTACTTTGAAGTCGGTGTCAGTCAATGTAGATTCATTACTTAATTGTTACTATACTTTCAATTGTCAATTGTTATGGTAAAAATGTGGAAACCCTTACGTAGAAGTATCACTGCATACCTTGGCTGACACCGACATCACAGTAATAATAATTGTACAATATTGACATAACAGTTACAATAAGGTAGGTTTACTATTTTCAAGGAATTATTTCGTTACTTTTTAGTGTACTGTTTTTTTGAGAATATTTTGGTTTTAGTGTATTTGGTTTTTTTTTCAGTGTATTTTGTTTGGAAGTCGGTTTTGTTTTTTTATTACATAGTTTATTTATATACTATTACAGTGAATATTGTTGCTAGAGAACTTTAAATAATTATTCTTTATCAGCGGTTCACACGTGAATCTTTATGATTTCCTGGTACATCCTGGCAATAAAATAGCCAATGCATAAATAAATATTGGCCGTGGCTCGAAGCAATAATACACATACTCAATTAAAATCTATGAGTTATTGCAGCGAAACAATTGATTTCGATTAAAACTGCCAATCGAACAAAAGATACTGCATTGTCCTCGGGTCGTGTCAGTACCTCGAAATAATTTGTTTAAGTACTACCAAAATAAACAAATTTAAACAATAGTTCATTTTAACCAGCGATTTGATCGAAAAATGATACGATGATGTAAGTTGAGACGTGATTGATGATAGCAAATAAATTTGTCCTAGTTTGTAATCAAATAATACGCTAGAAGGTGACAAATTTCCCGAAGCATCAATTTATGAAGCTATTGATTTCACTACAAGTTGGCACTTCACTACAATTTCACTACTACAATGGCCTGACAAAAATTAACAACTTTAATAAAACAATTCCGGCCTATGATTCTTGGTCCCGCGTCACGAGCAGCCCGGGGGCTGCGATGCGTAATTGTTTTAAACTCGTCTTTTAATTGTTCTATCGAGGGTTGGGATTTATGGTTCGACGTGATCTCTAGCCTTAATGCCGCTCGCGTTCATTTGCACCATTATTTCCGCATCGCCGGACCATCGGTATGCATTCCATACAAATACAATTTGATCGAAGACAAATTCAATCTCGATTGCAGTAAAGTTTCTGACGTAACATAATTAACATTTAAGATAATGGATATCCATTGTTTCTATTTTCATAATAGTTTGTATAAATAAAATTGTGAAACTGATGAAGGGGTCAATTGAATATTTAGAATCTATTACCAAAGCTCAGCGACTTTCGCAATGCATCAACAAATGCCTACCTGTCATGACAATTTACGCTCCTGTCAAGACATGGTGCTAGTTTTGAAATGATAATTGTAAGTAGGCAGTGGACGTGTTGTCACACACACTCCATGGAGCGTGGGCGCAGCGGGAAGATTTACGGGTGTATTTAAACTGGTTTAACATTAAACGGCAAGGAGGCGATTTGATCGTTAAATTGGCCGTTACGTAGCGAGTTAATATCATTGCTCGATACCACCCAGGCGATGCGTACGATCACTTATTTCAGTTTGTACTTAACTGGGGTGTAGACACATTTGCCAGTTGTCAAGGATTTAAATATCATAAGAAATTAATATTTTTTTATTTCTAACAAGTACACAATTATCATCACTATCGCTTGTTAGGGTGGCATACGAAAATAAAACAAGTTGTTAATTATTATAATTATAACTTAACATTAACTTATTCCTTACTTTCGTCGATAAGTTTACTAACCTCAATATTTTTATTTCAATACGTTATAATATTTTGAATCGCCCTGTTGATAACTAAACCGTAACACATCGCCTATTGTAGTAACAATAAGGAAAATATTCTCAGTTATTGAGTTGAGTGAGCGGTAAAAATGACCAAAACACTTACGACGGTGTCGGAATCGAAAATTATTCAGCGGTAAAGAGCAATTAAGGCGACTCACGCCGCAGCGATTGTGCGGGAGCGAGCGTCGCCCTGTGCGGCTATTGTCCGCGGAAATTAACACAAGCGGCAAAAACACGCCGCACGGCTATCGTCACCTCGCAGCTCACCGGCCACTACAAATGGTAATGTTTTAATTGCTACTGACTTTTAACTCGAATAATTGTTCTGAAGTGGCTTTAGAGCGAGCTTAACCATAATTTAAAGCACTTTATGATGTACGCGATTTACACTCGTAGGTTATTGATACAAAATTCGCACATCAGAATCTGCAAAGATGTCAAAAAAGTAAAAACGTCACCTCAATTTATTACTACTATGGAACGTCCGTATTCAGGAGCGACGGAAGACTTCTTAGTTTGACCATTCTGGAAGTGTTATTTCTCAATGCTATAAATAGATTTAAACACATGAATACTTTGTTACGAGCAATGATTGAAATTGTAAATAAGGTACCGAGTGTGCTTACATTGTTGTTTTTTTCAAAACACACGGCGAGACAAATGTATGAATTTTATTCTGACGCATCTAGTATTTTGTTCTAACACCTATTTACAATACATTGTTTTACATTCGTCCTTGACTACGAATACGATTTACGTAACCCGTATACTTACGTTGTTTTTTTTAAACTACCTATTATAAATTGAATCGCAAACAATGTTGACGCAAGTATCATATTGAACTTTCTAGAAAACCGTAATGACGAACAAAAAATGAATTTTTATGTAAATTATGGACAAAATGAACAAGTAGATGGTTACAATAGATTGGTCGACATAGCTTGTATAATCGATAATCGATGGGAAAGCAAAGTTATTGAATAGAAAACTAGCGTATCGATGATATCCATAAGCTAAAGTTAATCGATATGGACCAAAAAATGAACTGAATCTATAATGGACTACTCACAGAACTCTTAGAATTAAAGTTTCTACTGGTAGTGAAGTAATAGTGCCGAAAGAAAAACAATTTTTACTCATATCTGATGACGTTCCGTTCTGTATTGACTTATGAAAACGGAGAGTGGCATTAACAAAGGTTCAATAAACAATTTTGGGTTACAGTAACAAACAAACAGATACAACGAACAACTACATGTGCTACTATTAAATTTAAACTTGAAAGGAGTTAGTTACAAACACGTTATTGTCAAGCTTATAAATGAATTGATAGTCACGAAATCAATCGTTACTAAACTCATAGTAATTTATAAGTGATTATCAAACAATGAATATTTAGAATTTGCCACCCGCCTTATCATAGTCGGAATATCGTGACGATCGTCCGTCAGGAACCAATCGAACGATGGGCCCTTGATTGAATTGATTGAAAAAGAAACGCGGAGGGACGCGAGGCGGTCGGTATTTTTATAGCCGCTACACGTCCCAGAACGCGTCGGCGACACATTCCCGGCAGGGCGACGTTTTTGCAGCGCCAACTTTCATTAGACAGCGCGCGCGGACCGAGGCGTTTCCTTTTAATAAATGAGTTATGCGTTTATTTCCAAGATGGCTGCTTTTATCAGACGCTGGTGTCGAGAATTTACAATGGCACCGGGTTCTTTTGAGTCGCAATAAATTTAGTAATTAAACACATTCATTTTTAAATCGCTACCTGAGCTGTGGGACGGCAGACAGGGCGATAAAAAAAAAAGATGATCAGCTTAATCGTTTTTGAGCTGTATATGAGTTCCTACAGACCAATTACAGATTCATAAAGTGTTTAATTATACTATAAACTTTACACTAGTTTTCGGAATTTAAAAAATAAAAAATCTTGACATTACATTTATGGAGCATAACTTACACGTATCTGATTATATTTTGTCATTATTCATTTTTAAAACATCAAGATTGAATTTAGTTATAACCGACTATTTATAGCTAAATTTATTTCGACTAAGAAACGCAGACTCGATTGTTTTTTTCTCAATCGTGATTTATATTCAGGGGCTCTTAGGAAATAAAATAATCACAGTCGCGTCGATTTGCATACAATGGTAAAATAATTTTACGCGCGTTTCGCCGCGCTTAATTCTACTTTTTATTTGGCTTTCCGCGCCCTATCTATGAATCAAACGGTCTCTCGGATCCAAGTTTCGTTTAAGTGTTAACATTTTAAGAGGTTTTTTTACGATATAATTTAAAAAAAAAAACACAACTTCGCTTTTGCTCCAACACTTCGTCATCCGTTTCAACCATTCGTCATCGTCAGAAAGTTGAAACGTTGATTTTTTTAATATGCTTATGACAACTTTCACTGGGTAAAATTATGTAAAATGTCAGGTAAATATTCGACTACTGCCCGCTATTAACACTTTAGAATTTAGTTGATTAACTTGGTCTTTATTTAATAAATGCGCAGATAATTATTAAAAGACCAGTCTTAGCATGTTGATTTAGAATAAGAAAGTTAAGAGTTTAGTGCATGGCAGACGGCATGGCGGGAATGCCTCGCTGCAGCCAAGATGGCGCCGGCCGCGGATCCGAACGCGCGTGGTGCGGTGCGCGCTACTCAACATTCAGTGTAGCATTATAAGACGATCACGGTCAACAAACTAAAAATTCTCGCCTCGTAATACATTCAGAGCAAACATTGTCAGTCATAAATTCAGCACAAAAGTGCGACGGAAGGCCGGCCGGCAACAAAAGGGCATGACTTCTCCGGCAAAAAGATGATCCTTAATCTGATTAAATCTCCATCGCGGCGGACGTCGGAGCGTGAAAGATTAATGAATATTTGTGCGAGGATTCCCGGAGCTGGGCCGGCACGTAGGGCTGTCATAATCATGTTAGGCGGCAGTGCGGCCGAGCCGGGCACGCACGCCGCCGAGCTGCCGTTAGCCAACGCAGCTTCTAATCGACAACCTCGACTGCGTCCTTCTAACTTTATCATGATACACAAAATATTTTTAATGTCAATTCTAATGCATATCTGATCATTATTCCTTGAGAAGCTTAGCAGTATAAGTTTGTATCCGATTTGGTTTTCTTAAGACGATGTAAAGTATAAAGTGATGTAATCCGATATGCAAAAGTAAGATTTTCGTTCGTAGCGCTAACAGCGACGATATGACGCAACCTCCCGATGGCAAATCGCAATTGGCATTTCGCGCGAGCTCAATAAACACACTCGTAAAAGAATCAATTGAGAGCCGAAAGAAATTAAACGTGAGAATGTATTGTTTCATGGGAGCGTGAACAAAACGAAAATCGTTATTTGCGTTAACCAGCTCTCAGGTCGTTTTCGACCTCCTTTCTTCTCGGACATAAATCGCGATAAATAAAAGTAATATTTACGCGGTCTAAATTGAAAAAGTACAAAGGAGTTAATGTGTCGCTTTTGCGACTGTTAGCGCAAATACAATTGCGAAGATTAAAAATATTAAGAGTTATTGTTTCTGCTTAGCTTTTCTCTCTCAGTGTTTGTTATATATTAACTCATTGCATATACACGCAATCTGCAAAGATTTTCAAGTTTCACAAGTACAACACAATACTTTCACTTTAAATTTGTTTTGAAAATAACGTAACTTATGAAGAGTACCCGCTGTATAGGAATGTATTAGCATCATATTTAGGCCTAGTTCCACAAACAAGTCAAAGAATAAATACAATGGTCATTAAACCGTTTATAGAAGTGGATTGAGTAGCGGCTAATTATTTATCAGAGCGCTTGTGGCGGCAATAAAGCTGGCTCATCAATGATGCAGACAAGCAAACAAAGCGCGCGTGGTGCGCGGCCATTATCCGCCATAAGACATCATAAACGGGCCACCATCATCTGCCCTTATAAAACATTCATACTCATCTCACATTTCGGCGCCCCTCTTAATTTCGCGTGAGCCTCTTCTAGGTTCGTGTAAAAACTTCGGGTGTCTTTTTATGACTTTTACTGCGGTATAATTGGGAGGGGCGAGTGCTCGCGTCCCCGAGGTGACATAAATACCCTCCCCCCACTCGCCCGCTCTCCACTGGTACCCCCTCCGCCTCTTAATCTCATGTAAGACTACACGGTACGGAACTAGCGCATTAAAATGTCTCGACGACTACAGGTTAAAATTCTTAAAAAGACGTTTAAAATGCAACAACTTTTACGGGGAGACTTTAAAATGAGATTTAAAGTAATAGCTTTAAGGCATAAAATGCATAGACGTAAAATAATTTTATCGTGGTCAGAGCATTAAAAGCACACTAAATAGCTAGCAGGAGTTATTACAAAATGGTTATAACAGAATAGAGTAGGAGACATACATATAAAATACTGTAATTTCAATTTTTTACAGACTTTGGTTACTTCCCACCTTAGTTTTGTGGGGAACGTTGTGCTTTGTCGATATCACCTTAAAAAACGTAAATACTTTTATAAAATGCAGACATGAAAAATAATTTATAAACTAGCTGTGATTTAATCTTTTATTTGTCACATGGACGCCGAATGCAAAGGACAATTTGCACGAGAACGGACAATATTTGATCTAAGGAAGTAATATGTCTAGTAGCTTCCAATATCAAAGAGCCCCGGTCCGTCGCAGCCAATGCGATTTCAATTTTATAGAGGGCGGAAAGACGCGAGGTGGCGACGCGACGCGAGGTGGCATCGCGGACTCGGGTGTGCATGTATTTATTTGCGAATTCCGAATAGCTTTCAATATGTAGAGTCGGCTGTCGATCTCCTCCAATATCGCATTGCAAATGTCACGCCGCCATTGAACGCCTGCCGGGGATTGCCGCACGCATTCGCCCCGCTACTAAGAATACGATATGTCACTCGTTAATAACTTATTGTACATCAATGGCCATAAATCCAGCAACAGTCCAGTAACATTTGCATACCATACTGAACACATTCAGATTATATTTAAAAAGGATTTTGTTTTGACATTACGAAATTACAAACATTCGGTTCAAAACGTCATTCTGACTTCTTTTAAAAAATATTAATTATTATGGTGTAAAACTACTTTTTGTACAAGCATTAGCATACACCGGTGCGCAGCGCGGTGTCACAGCCACAACGACCTACAGCGTGGCGACGCGCCATGATAGATGAGCGACGCGAAAAGCATATCCGTAATTGAGATTTCTATTACTGAAATTGAAGGCGACCGATCCGTTTTTTCTATGTTTGTTTACATAATGTGAGTGGCGTCAGCCCGCTATCGCGTTTCGGAAGCGCGGCCGGACGTCAATTTGTATATTGTCATTATGAAAGCGCGAGCAAAGTTTAGCAGCTACCATCCATCATAGAGTGACGGCCGCTCGCTACGATATCGCCTAATACGTATTGATTTCCCACTTAGCGTTTTTCTTGGGAAGCTCGGCGCTCCACCCTTCCGTCCGGCGCGCATTAACGAGCTGTTTGTCCTCCACTCGTATTGTGTCGACAGCGCTCCACCGCACGCCTTGTCTCCACCTCTTGTACTCGGACTTACAACTGTCTTCGGCACTTATATATCTTTAACTATTGTAAACAAATTAAATATACTTTATACGAAACGCATAGGTACTAATGAATAAGTCATGGCGATTTATTTGAAAAAATGTCTGAACGTACATGTCGAACATAAACAAATTGATGAATACAATTTATTTTACGAAGCTATCAGGGCCTGTTTAGGCGATCACGTTTTAAGGTCGAACAAAAATATCAGGGCAATAGTTTTACTTGTACATTAACAGATACTCATTAACCAATTAAAAGGTTGAGACGTATATAACGAACATGTACATACGCTACAAGTACATACATGGCGAAGAAAAAGATTGCGTCACCGAGGTCCCCGGTGGGGTTGGGCGGCGAGAACAATGGTTTCGGTTCTCACACGTGTGGAGGATTATTTGCATTCGGAAATAAAGAGAGGAATGATAAAAGAAAGGCGCGAGCGAGGTCCCGCCGCCTCGGGCCGGGGATGGGGAACTAGGAAGTCGGGGGTAGGGGGTGGTGCCTTCGAGGGGGATGGGGCTCGTTACGCGAACAATGGAGAAATAATGTACAGATTGCAGTGAGCGATGCGCCCTGCGCGACTCAGGTGTCTTAGTTCTGCACGGACCTCATGCCTATTGTACTGTAGCCACCCATCTTGTATCGACTGCGGTGAATATAAATACTTCTGTCAGACTTTAGAAATAGACTTCGTTCGTTTTATTCTAACTTATAAATTCATACTTTAACCCAAAGTCTCTATTGTGCTGATCCCTACTATAAAACTACATTCCAGTTGGTCTACAATAAACACTACATAGCCCTCCGTATTACGTGCCCGTGTCGATTCTTAAAAAGGAAACGTTTATTAGTAGGCGATTATTCCATCCGAATGAGAGTACTTGCGGTGTTAACTGATAACCAACTACAGATCAACGTGTGAACATTGTATTTAATGAGGGCGTATCGGGCGAGGCGAGGAGAGGCGAGGCCGGATCGCTTAATAAAGGATGCCTTGATAGGAAGCGCAAGCAATCACAACAACAATCACCCTATCCTCGCATGACACCGAAAACGTCCTCGTTCATAAGTATAAATTAATCCATTTAGAGGCGGGCGACGGGCGACGGGCACCGACTGCGCCCGATTAACGGAAGCGTCTACTTAACTAATTTATCCCCGGGTGGTTTTAACAGAATGGATAGCAGTGATTACGAGCAGCGGTGGCGCGGTCGTGTGACGGTCGCCGCGCGGCCAGCAGCCGGAAATATCAACAACATGATGAATATTAAATTTACGAATACAAGTATGTGTTTGTGCATCGATTGATTGTTTTTTTAAGCTTGAGTGGCAATGTATAGAACACATTATTAGTTGGGCGTATGATCGATTGGCTAAAAGGCTCTGCAGAACTACACTGCGTCTATAAACTTCCTACAAATGGGTAGATAACTCGGTAAAGGTGAGAGCAGCAACGGTGTCTCTAGAGGGCGTTCTCATATACAAACCGGAGCCTACTTTAAACGTGGTGGGTATGTCTTTTAGCCAATGAAGATGTGAATGAGACAAGAGTAAAAGGAATTGTTTTGTAACACTTCTGTGCCAAGTTTCGTCGTTGTAATAATTTCATACTACATTTGTTGGTTAGTTAAAGTAGAATTAATTGAGTCAGCTCATCTGACGCGGGACAGCATCCTGACTGCGATGCCGAAGGAAAACGCCGTTTAATCTATTAAGGCAATGAAATAATTAACAGTCAAGAACTCTTTAGATTGATTTGATAGCTGTCCAGTGCTTAATTAAGAGCTAATGGAACTACTTACTGATATAAGAGGATGTGAGGATGTACCAACATTCTGCAATTGCATTTAGTCAATTATACTATTTATACTATCGTTAACAACTTTATTCTAAAATGATTATAAAGTACCGCTACTTTTAGATAGTAAGATTCAAGTAATCCAACAAGCCAGCGAAATTTTAATAACATGGATCAAATAGAACAAAAGCATGTGGACCGAGCACTCGACAAGATGAAAGTTAAAAGGGTCGCGGGGGCTAGGGGTGGCGAAGGGGGAGCGGGTTGAATGTCTTATTCCCTCCACAATTCAGAGGTATTTCGTGTTTTTCATACGCAAATATATCCTCGTTATGGAGGCGCACGTGAGGCTGCGATTGCGTGCGCGCTCAGAAATACCTCCGCAAGGTTGAGCTACGCCCAATCGTCGCCAAGAAACACAAAGAGCAATCAGCCGAAATTCTCTTGTTTCTGTTACGAACTATTACTTTTTTTGTTATTCCTTACTGAACGAAATTATTCAGTTATCTGAAATTTGAAATATGAAAACTCGACTGTTTACTTTAATGTTCTTTAAAAATTTCATATAAATAATCAGGGGCATAAGATTAGATCAAATCATCTTGTATTAGAAAACATTGCAGATAATTTGGACCTATAATTATTATTGCATACTCAGGATGTTTGCCCAATATATCATTTAGTGGAATATTGTAAGTTAGCAATGTAGGAGTAAACTTAATAAGTTACTATGTGTTAAGTTTTCACAACCTTTTGAAAATGAAACCCTTCTATGGCCCATGTAAATTTCAGGTCACATCTAGACTTATCAATATTTTACTAAATAATTATGGCTTTTTTCATGAGATTTTGCATATATCTTAATTCTATAATATGTCAAGATAACAGATATCATTTTTTTTAAAGGCACTTTATGCCTCTCAATATTTATATTACTGTTGCTAGACCATTCAACATGAATTTACAATATAAATGTTATTGCTGAAAATACATAAAAAGCAAAACAGTTTGATCTAAGTGATAATATTTGTGTTTCATGTAATCACAGTTTCCATACACAGAAGTACAAACCGCTGTGACTTATAAGTTATTAAGTGAACATATTGCAATAAAAATGTTTGAAGACATTTATTTTTTAATTTGCATAGCTTTAAGATTGCTGATTTATATTCCTTGTTTTGTTGGATTTATGACAAAATACTTAACCCATAATAATTGAAATAAAGATGACACCCACACTCCTAAGTACATCTAAATAGGAAATATTTTAGCTATACTTAAATTACTATAAACTATGCAAATTATTTAAGATCAGAAGATGTTTGACAAATAATTAATATACAAAATGCCCGCTTCTTTTGGGAAGTCAGTCAAAAATTGTTTATAAAAGAAAATTAATCAATATTTTTAAAACAATTGCGATAGTAATATTTTTAAGTAGATAATAAAGTTATCCCATTCATTCATAATTCAATTAATTGTTATAAAACACTACTTTGCAATATTAATCTTTCTTACACCAAAGTTTCTTTAAAATTCCATGTTAAGTGCCTGTCCCACCAAATTGTAAATTGTCTGATAACAATCCAACAATATGTGATGGAAATATCAGATTTTGTTACCTTATCTAACATTGAGGTCATTGAACTAGTGGTGGCACAGGCCATAAACTTTAAAGAACAGATAAAAAACAGAAAGGTAGATTACTTGTACTAAATAAAAATAACAGTTTAATTAACATGTGGTTCTGTTCTACTTAGAGTTACATAATGAAACTAATGTATAATAATTATATTATATTATAATTCAAAAGGATATTGACCTATCCAATATAGTAACCGAGGATTGATGGTTGTTAACATTTAAGCAAATGTATTTTTGTGGTAAATAAATTACGATCTCCAAAAAAAAAATTCATAACAATGTAAATGATATCATTCCCTATAGTGTAAAGTAAAGTATATAAAAATTAAGCAGATTCACTATCACAAAGCACTACCAGTATGTACACCATCTGTATGGTTCTCACATGCAGTGAATTTCATCGTACATGTATTCGGGGAAACTGGCAGTGTTGCACCTTAAAATCTAGAATTGTTATAACAATTTTAAATGATGAACCACAAGCAATACAACACAATTTTTAAACAAGTCTGTAAAAAAAGTTGGTTAGTGATTCACACCTAATTTCTTTTTGTTATTATCCCTTTATTTCCGCTCTACACTGCTATCTAATTAGTTTTTTGTAAGAAGACTGTCTCATTGCGATAACAAGACAAGTTTTCTACGACTGTACAACTCAATGAATACATTCACTCTACAATAAATTTAGCAATGTAATAAATTTAAAGTATTTTAGTATACAGTTTTTACTTCATATTGGACACATCTTACTATTCTCAGAACATTATTAATCTATCTGGAAGGAATTTTAAAGTTCTTTCCGACTGTCACTTAAGGATTTACCCTTTTCTGTACACAGATTATAAATAAAGTAGATGAATTATTGTAGTAGTACTTGATTCATAAATTTAAGTGTGTGTGCAAGTTATTAGATAAAGTTTCATGTAGTAATTCAATATTGTAAACAAATTATAATTGTTTTGTTACCTTTGTTTGGTCAAATTCCTCCAAAAGTCTGTCATTCCTTTGCTTTTCATAAATAGCACGAGCTAATGCACTTCTGGGGCGATATAAACCGTTAACAGCCATCTTTTGATTCTCCACTAAGCTCAGTCTTAAATTCTTATATGAATAGTGTTTTTGTTTTGGACAAATGTCTTCACATACTTTATTGAGATAACAATAAAAAATATCTTTCTTACTTTGATCAGACTTGTACAAGATTTCGTGGTAACTCAGATATATTAAGTTAGAAAAAAGGAGGTAAAACAATAACATTAAATATTTTCTACAGCTTAGCTGTCCACATTTTCAAATAACCTCCAAAATGTAGAACAAAGCACAAATGTTTCTCCTTTGTATAATGCATTTAATTAAGAAATATAAATACAAATAGCTAACGGTTTTACACGGAAATTAGAAAAATTCATAACCCACAATAACTTTATTGTTGATACGTCAATGTCACATGTTTTTTGCGATATGCGAAAGAGGGCGCGGTAACAACTGTCAAGAATAAAATCGGGCTATGACACAGATAATAAAAATATAATGCGATCGTAACAATATTAGGAAGGTTTAAAAAAACAGACATTATTAAAAAGCAGATAAACCTAAATATAAAAGAAAGCCGATTGTACTTTATTTCATAAACGCTATAATTTTTTATTTAAAGTAAGATAAAAAAGGAAATGAATCGTTTTTGCTAGTAAAAAAATAATACTAACCATTTGTTGTTTGGATTCTACTGATGCTCTCGCAACAATTTCACGAAGAACATTATTCATCATATTGCTTTCACTAATTTCACTAAAAATATTAAGTAGTTCTAACGATTTAAAACAATTGTTATCAATACAATTTGACAGTGTTTTTAAAGAAATGGAACCACAGTTGCTTGATGGAGGCATTTAACAGTACTAGAGTATTTTACGGTATATTGTTTGGTGAGAGGTGGGAGATTTTATTGATTTATTTATAAAAAGTAAACGTTTGAGA
This sequence comes from Papilio polytes, assembly GCF_000836215.1. Classification (NCBI taxonomy): domain Eukaryota; kingdom Metazoa; phylum Arthropoda; class Insecta; order Lepidoptera; family Papilionidae; genus Papilio; species Papilio polytes. The sequence continues at coordinate 1,642,386 of NW_013525694.1, forward strand.
CCTAAATCCCGGTTCGGCCTTGGCCGTGACCGGCCGGCGTCCGTTCACTTCCAGAGCGCTGCGCATGATCACCTCTTTAATTTCAATAGAACTAATAATCAAAAATAGATTGTCATTAACATTAAAACATTGTGTGTATGCAATAAAAAATGCAGATTTCAGGCTATTGAAAGAAAACTCTGTCCTGCATAATATTACTTGAATTAAATAGAGAGATTTTCACCTTGGTTTACGTTGTAAGTGAACTTACTCGCTATTTTTGATTGCTAAAGTTTATGTAAGTAAATGATTGCTTACCTTTTTTTTGACCGGAAGAACTTTCGGTTGGTGAAAATTGGCCATTGTTTTATTGTGATTTCTTTAACTTGTTTAATATATTATTTAACTTGAAGTGAGTCCTAATATGTGGAATTCCGCAGTTATAGTGGCTATCTTCAGGTATCACTATGTAGGTTTTAGATAAAATTTCGTCGAACATGATAAACGGCGACAGATAACACGATGTTAACGCGTCGTTAACCAAATAAGATATTTGTACTTAATTTAGATTCTAACGCCGTTAGTATGTTAATTTTATAATTAACTGCAAATTTACTGGTGTAACATTAAGTAGTTACTATTATCGAATTATAAGATATACATATTACATATAAACATGCAGAAGAATAAAATAATAGGAAGGTACTTTAGATAGACAAAGATTACCTAGATAATTATGATAAAAGACAAAAGAGTAAATAATTGTGTTGCGGGTTCAATATGGCTTTTTCGATGACGCCGCTCGCCTCGAGCGGTGTCCGCTGCGCAGGCGCAGGCGCGCGCGGGACATTTAAAATAATTACAAGCCATCGGAGAGACGTAACAGCCAGTGTTTTGAGACCATTATTTATTTTTTAATTCCGAAAAATTGTTTTAAAAGCACACACTTAGAGCCTATTGACGCAATAAACGAATTTTTTATAATTTTCAAGTAATGCAAAGTGCATTATGTTATTAGCAATTTGGTGTTTTGATAATTCCGAAAATTTAATAAAATGTAAACATTGCTGTGATGATTCAAAGCAGCCTTCTTCTTTAAACTATCAGACTGCAAAAATAATTACTCATATAAATATGCAATGAAATGTATTTATATCGTGATCGTGTGGTTCTTTCCTCTAATAAAACAGGTAAATAAATCTAAATGTAACTTAATAGCGATATTAAACAAGCGACTGGCACTTGTGGTAATGTTGGTTTCATAATATTAAAAACAAAAAATGTAAGTACATTACGGTAATTATTTAAATCACACATACTCATATACATACAGTGGATCGCTTAAGTTAACACGAAATTAAATATGCGAGGAGGCGCGCTAAAGTAATACAAAATCAAGCGGTCGGTTTAATTTAAATCAGTGCTCGTAGTTTTTGCACCCCCGACCGCATTCTCACAGCGTCGAGACTGCATGCACTTCAATTCTGATTGGATCATTACCGAGTTCATCATACCCCGTGCGATCCGCCGCAGAGAGCGTCCCCCGCGCCCCGCGCACGCCCCGCCTTCGCCTACGCCAGACAAACGAGCCAGACCACATCGCACACGAATTATTCCCTATCATGATTATTGGAACATTATTGCACTCCGTAACTAACAATTGACATTAGGAAATGCAATTTCATATTGATTTCGTAATCTTGAGCGTCGTTTATTTTTATCAATGCAGCAAATCTATCTATGATTTGCGGCTTACCATCTTGGCATGCTTGTTTTCTGCGGCTCCGTGCCTGAAGGGAATATCATTAAAAGCTCGATGGGGGATTAGGCGGTTTTAAATCTACACCGGCAGGAAATCAGGCTTTAGCCGAACAAAGGGAATAAAGCGAGAAATTATCTTTTCGATGAAATATAAACCGCTAAGGTGGCAATTACATGGTTACAGATGGAGGCGTTAAATTATCAAAACATAATTTTCACATCGGCCGGAAGGTGTCGTGCGGTCACGTCTCGCGGTCGCAACGCTCGCTGCGCGATCTGATTTCGACAACAGACAACAAATTTGAGAAGCTATTTACACTGAAATATCTTGACTACTGAACTATCGCACAACTGTTGTGCGGTTGTCGGTTGTTTCGCAGCCAATTCAACTGTTTAGTTTCACAACTAAAAATCGAATAGTGTCCGCACCTCCATATAAAGTCGTAAAAATCAATGCGAGACTAAATAGTTCTGCGAGAGTTTAGTTTCAGGTGTGCGCACGCTGTAATAATAAAAAAATCGCGTATTATATTTTAGGTACTATTTCTCTACTAATAATATACTTATCTATACAAATATTATAACGAAGAAAGATTTGCATTTCTGTATTAATGTATGTATTTGATTCACATAAAAATTACTGGACCGATTCAAAAAAATCTTTCTGACTTCATAGGCCATATTTGATTATTACTAATGTTTAGGAACTATTAATAATTTATAATAAAATGATGCTACATATAAAATGTATAGAACTGTCTTTATTGTGGTATATGTCGCGAGTCAACAATACCTTCATCACGTTTCTAATAAAAATCTTTCGCTGCACATCTGTTGTTGTACAACCGCCTTTATTATCGTTAATGGACGCTCCTCTTGTCTCTGGTATGTCTGATTATTGCCACTTTTGTATTGTTATCAAATACTTTATAAATGTTTATCCATTTTACTTAACGGTAAATGTATTCATAAATATTTTTTATTTAAGATGTAACTGTATTTTAATTATAAAAACGAAGCAAAGATTTATCTTTATATTTTTTAAAGGAATGATTTATGTTACTTGATGATTAATATATTAAATTTAAGTGAATAGTGGATGGTTAGCTTTAAAACGTAAGTTTATTTTATCAATTGAAATCGATAATTTCAAAATAGCAAAGGTATTGCTATGTTACGATTGTTCAAAGTAATTAAATAATGCAAAACGATTATTTGAAATTCATAAACTACAAAATAAACTTAAATACATTCTGAAGTTGTTTCGATGATGGTAAAAAAACATAGCAATTATTACCCTAGTCAATAATCATTACTATCGGGATTGAAAAGAATTAAATATAATTCGAATAATCGGTAGGTACTGGAGCGATTCAATCTTTGACTATAAAGAGACAGGACATGACAAACCGTGCATTCCCCTTTGTCATTGAAAAAAGTTTTAAGCTTGCTTTGGTGCTCGTTTAGTGTGTAGATTTTATACCATCACCAAGGTGTACAAAACATCTTTACGACTCCTCACGTTAAGGGAATGCAGATTTTTTTTATTCCGGCACCGGCTCAGTTTAGTCCATTTTCCTATAGTCAAAGGATGCAACAAAACAATTGTAGGAGGCGGCGCGAGGCGGCCGACAGCGGAGGGCACTCGAGATTTCAATTTAGGACGTGATGATGCGAGTTTTCATTTACATTAGCCTCATGAAATCGATTACATGGAGTACGAAGAAAAATTCATGTAATTGTATTTTCTAGTGATAGGGAAAGATAATGATCGTAAATTAAAAAAAGCTCTAGCAGTATCTCATTGTTTTAACACATATATTTATAGATTGGATTTCACGATGACTTGTCTATCGATTCTACCATACATGCGAAGGTATCAAACACTGTATTATATCGAAACAGAAGTATTTTTATAATTCTCTATAAAACTTAGTACAATATTTGCTTAATGCTGCGTAATTTTATCGATGTTTACTGTATAAATAGTTAGATGCTTTGCTTATAAAATCAATAAAGTAGTTAGCATCGCGGCGTGGCGAGAGAGCGCTTGCTCGCTTGCAGACTTCGCTGTTAAAGTGGAATTTATCGCCGATGCAAATTACAAGGAAAATAATAATGAGTCCAAGTCATATCTCATTACTTAAGTTGAAGCCCAACGACTGTGGACAGGCTAAGAAATCAGGATGCAATTTGATAAACATTCCATAAGGTTCTATTGGAAATTGATATGCAATGTATTTGCAACCGTATTTATAAATTCATAAAGTTAGTTTTTCTTAAGTAAAAGGCATACATATAGTTTTGCAGTATTTAAGCACAGTAAAAGGCGTTCGTTAGGCACTTCCATAATTAAAAAATAAAATTGACGCCGGGTCGGGCAAGTGCTGAAAACTGCACTGGAACCACTTGAGTGATGCGCCGGCGCGCTCTTTTATTTTGCAATTTATTCGCTGTTCTTTTGATCTCTGTGTAAGGCTGTATAATAATTTACTACAATCCTCTGGTCATGTTACTAAAGTCTAAATGAGATATTCATTAGAGATATTGCAATTTTTAAAGCATTTCATATTCGAGGTTTTACGTAATTTTAAAAGATTGTAACTACAAAAAAATTATAACACTTAAATTACAAAACTCAACTAACCAAATAGAAATAAAGTTACGTAATTAGAGCAATAAACAATACGGTAATTTACAAGTCGCAAGAGCGTATCTTATTTTATTTATTTCTGGCAACACTAAGCGGTGTTAAGTGCTTGTATCACTGCATATTTCGTCTAGGCGTCATTAAGATTGCGGGAACAAATTGCAAGGCGCACCTCAAGGCGCATCAACGCTGAGAATAATTAAGGTCTCTTATAATTACCTGCGTCGGTGTTTAAAATGCAAATGTTGTCGCCCGCAGAGTATTCAAGTAATGTATGCGAATTGGGAAGAGATAAGGGCGAGATTTACACCTTGACGTGCCATGTCTTGGGTCTTTACCGTTCGTTGACCGAGAACGATGCCAATTTTATGTCCTTGTTACTGTTGTCATTTGTTTTTATTATTTAATCTTTTTGCTAATGAAAATGACGTGTCAACTGGTACCTATCATAATCATAATCCGATGGAATTTAATAAAGTTGGTTTAACATGTAATACAGTGGGATGTGTGGTGTGAACAAGAGAGGGTTGTTGAATTACTGCCATTTCAAACATTTGATGAAGGTATAAAATCGCCAACAAATTACCGTAATTTCAAAATCAAACCATCGAGAACTGCAAAACTCTATAGCGAGGATGGATAATCTTCAACATAAGGTTTTTATTTTGTGCCACAATACCTAGGCTAACTAATCCACTATTTTACAAGAATCTAAATAGAATATTGCCACGCAAAGGTGTTTTTCAACTAAAAACATTGCCTTCACTTGATACCAGGTACGAATATAATGGCTATGTAGTGTAAAAAAAAAAACAAAATGAGACATTTTACACGATTTGCTTAAATTGCATATGGTTTAAGTAAGAAATCGTCGGTGTAAAAGTAAATGATTCTAAAAAATTTTTTGCAATACGTCAAAAAATACCTTTGTTTTAGGTGTGATGGGTGGGAATTTTAACATCTGTTTGTATTTTTGCGCAAAAAATCGGTGTTACATTTGTGACAGGCAAATTTAGAGGGTGTCATGTGATCTGGAAATGCTTTTACGAACAATGAATCTTGATACTTTATAAAAATGTTGGGTTCAGTTTCCACCAGTATTGTATATTGAATTTTAATTTATTATATCAATGTTTTCCTGAATCAAGGACAAAGTGATAATAAAATGAAACCGTCAAACAAATAAAAAATAAAACAACATTAAATTACTTAGTTAAATATTATTAAGTATCAAATGTGTTTGTACTTACTACACTAAAATACACGACAATGCATTTTTTGATGTTCATTCGAAAATTAAAGCTGTCAAATTGACTTGAATTTAATCAAATGCTATGTTTCCCGAAATAGTGTGATTTTTTTTAAATTGCGATCAAAAAATATATTTTGTAAAATTTTTAACAAATTTGCTTTGTTAAAGAGAACACGCGAATTACGCAGATATTACGTACAAAGTCGAATCGCAAACATTTGGTGGCAATACAAAAGAGCGATCGCACACAAAACGTACGTTGGCAACACAGACGTGACAACAAAAGCCTACAGATCCCGTTTGTCCGGCGGGAGGCTTCCGTGATTTAATACAAATTATTATTAGAGGACATAAATAACGGTAGAACAGGGGCGAAGCTAGCAGAAGGTTCTTAATAAGTAATAAAGGGGTCATCTTTCATGACTGCAGCCGAGGTGGACGGAATTAACTCGGGACACTTGCTTCACCGTGTCGCTTAATGACTTCTGTAAGTAATCCATAACACTTTTAGGACAGTTTTGGTATATTTATAGAAATTATTTCATAACTAGCGCCGCCCGCGACTCCGTAATAAAACGAATAAGAAACCAAGTGTGTGTGTTTTGCTTAATTCTTTAATTTTAAACTATTTAGGAATTTTAACATCCGACATATAAGTAAAAAATACACCGTCTTACTGTATACAATAAAAATATCAACACATTACTTGATTCCCTATATGAACTGTAACAAGCGTATAAATATGAAAACGTATGGAATGAGGAAATTAATATTGCAGGTGCGTGGAATGGTAGAAGGTTTATTGGCGTAATTCATTCATCGGCCTGATTAGTACGAGCGTGTTAGGAATACCCGGGGGCTGCGGCTAGTGCAACACCACGTATAATTGTGTGGTTAATACAACCCTTTGAGAACTGTTCGGTTATTATGGTATTGAGGTTATATTGAGGGGAAAAATGAAGCTATGAATTCATTGTTATAGTGTGTAATACTGAGACACCAAGTTTTGCCTTTGCTAAGGTATTTACTTATTAACGTTTCTTTTTAATATTTATACCATTGTGTTCGTTCGTTTTTCGTGTTCTCTAAAGTGTTTATTGGTTTATTGATATTTTTAATAAACATGTTGTGTATTATCTTAATTACTTTCAGACACTCTCACCATTTTAGTATTTGTTTCCTTGATAAAGTTTTTAAAGCAGCGTCTATCCTTGGTTTTTATCAATTTTAATGGTAACAACATAATTTGAAAGCAAATGATTCCCTTTTTTGGCGATACAGATAAAGAAGTAGTTTAAAATTAATGTTTTCATTAAAATAACATTTTGCTAAACGTGTTTATTTTATCTGTAGATAAAGATTTTAATGAAAATATATTAACTAAAATAAATTAAGATGGTGTGCCGCTTACTATAGTGGGTGGTATGAACCGTTTGATCACTGTCTGCAGTGGTGACGTCACCCCACATTCACTATTACACCGTATCTTTTTCTTTTTTTTTATAGTTAAATTTTAACATAATAATTAATACATATTAACATAATTATACGTACGAGTATCAGGTAATCAGCCAGTTTTATTTTCTAACTATACTAATATCATAAAAAGGAGAACTTTGTTTGTTTTTTTGATTGTTTGATGCATAGGCTCAAAAACTACTGGGCCTTTTGAAATTTTTACACCATTAGAAAGGTTTTTTATCTGTGGCTGTATTTTTCATTTGTTTATTATTTAGATATTTCACGCGGGCGGAGTCGCGGCCAAAAGCTAGTATAAAATATATTTAGATAAGTAATATGTAAAAAAATAAACAACTAGCTAAAGCATATTCAATAAAGCCTCTTTAATAAATCACGATACTTGAGACGAATCTAATATTAAAATAAGCCCGGTTTCTACGGAGCGTAATATCCCGCAAAACCCTGCAATCCGAAAGCCTCTCACTTTGGCGATATCAAATTCAACTCGTATTAAGGCCTCTCTGAAATAATTTTGATAGCTTCAAAGCTGAAAGGGTTAGCGGGGAGCGGCGCCGCAAAGCGCTGTGGCCCAGCCATTACAACACTAATCGGCGGAGTGCCGACTGCCGGCTCTCTAAATATCGCTTTTACGCATATTTATCGAACCATAAATAACGACTCTATGAAAAATATAAATGTTCTCTTTTTTCTATCGCTTTCCGAGTTTTGCGTTTTTTTTCATAGAGTCAAAAGCTTGAACAGACCACTTTCGCATTATGGAATTGCCAAAACTCCATTTCCCGGCCTCTAACAAAGTGACGTAACAAAAATGTAGTTTAATCAATTTTGTATCGTGTCTTGTTGCACGAAGGTCGATTTTCAAATGTGTGAATGTATTAGTTAGAATATTCAGTAAGTTGTATCAACAGTGAGCGTAGAAATGAGATATTTTGGCAGTATTACGCAAATTGGATAGCTTTCAACACTCAACGGAGTAGGTTCCGAACTTTCGCGGGGAAAATTGAATTAAAAATATCATAAGACGTAAATATGTATAGAGGCGTAATGATGTTGCTCGGGACCGCAAGTGCAGCTGAAGAAGTACTTTGAAGCGGGAAAACGAGCGACTGCTTACTGTAACTTATTTAAACTTAAATTACGTACTTATTCATTGTTTTGTTTAGTTAATGATAATAAATTACAAGTCAAATTATATCTACATCTATACTAATATTATAAAGAGGAAAGATTTGTATTTTCGATGTATTAAAACAACTCAAAACTACTGGGTCGGTTACAAAATTTGTTTAACCATTAAAATGCTACGTTATAAGTAACAGGCTACATATTTTATTTTTACACAGACGAAGTCGCGAGCAATACTAGCATAAAATATATTGTCTTTGCCATTAGATATTATAATTAATGTATGTTGGATACAAAAAATTCAAAACGATCTCCGAAAACAGGACTTTGGTAATTTTTGATAATTACATAGGAGCGGCCTAAAATTACCCGATCGGACTACTTGAGCGTGGGATGAAGACAACACACATACACGTCAATAATTGTTCCTTATTAAAATGGACGCTAATCTTTTACGAAGCAGAAAGCCGAGCACCGCATTATGCCTAAGAATCGACAGCTATAATTTTTGTTCAATCAAGATTTAATTGTTTTAATGAGGCAGCATGCGTGAATCGCCGGCCCAATTATTGTTTATTTTTAATCGCCTCCAGTGGTTTTTATGTTCGCAACCGGCCGGCCACGGCGCCCTCGGGTGATCATTTTCATTATTTTAATAATGTAAACTCTCAATAATAATTTACTCTGATTTGGGGCTAAACACGTTAAGACGTATTTATGGATTCCTCGGGACCGGACTCGAGAAATTTTGGTTCGATCGTTTGATAGTTCATTAATCGACGTTTTAGTAATTATGATAATACTTACAAGAAACTCTTCAGTCTTTTAATGACTTAAATAGATATTAAAAGATCTTAAATATTTAGTCAGCAGTAAGTATTACGCGGATGGATCTGTAGTATTACTGAACTTCAGATATCCTTATTAAGTATGGGCGTAAAGTAGATCTCTAGACAACTAGCTTTCGGCCGCGACTCCGTCCGCGTGGAATTAAAAAAAACAGAAGCAAGTACCCTATGTGTTCTTCCAGAATATCCTCTACTTCTACACCAAATTTCATGGAGATCCGTTCAGCTGTTTAGGCTACAAACTCTAACAAACATCCATCTATCCATCTAAACTGACGCATTTATTATTAGTATGATGGGCGTGAAGTAGATCTATAGACAATTAGAGAGTCTAATTGTACTATTAAAAATAAAGTTAGAGTAAAATTGTTGACACACTACAAGCTAACGAATTAAACAAAAAACAAAGAGCTAAAATATAAGAGCTCAGTATTACATTCAATAAGGTTTACAGAGCGAATAGCATGAACGACAAAATGGGCCACTTTACTAAAAGCGGACAAACCTCAATTAGGCACAATTGTAATAGTGACGTTGTGGAAATAAATAAGACCCAGGTCCATTAGTGGAGAGTTAATCTCGATGACGGAACACGTTAGATGCCGCGGTAATGAGAGGCGCGTGAACCGCCACACGACGATTTACAAACTCCTTAAGGCGTCTGAAACATACTGCTAACTGGACACACAATTTTAGATTGATAACTAATTGGTGCCCTGAATCGCACATAGAGTTGTTAAAACTTTTAACAACTCTATGTGCGACTGCAACTCTTCGCACAGAGTCATCACGCAATCAATTCCTGTGCTAAATTATAATGTCTGTTTTTTAACTACAAATTATCGTGTAATTGATTGTTATCATTATATTAAATAGTTTTTAAATATCTCGGGTTAATTGTCTTAACAAAATTTCTGTCCAATAAGGATATTTAATCGCGAATAAATTAATAAACAAATGGGGTAAAACAAGGTCGCAGCTGAGAAATGCTGTTTCAATATTTATTGTAATAATGACAAATAATTTTAATAATCATATTATTTTAATATAACATTTAAGGTTAGTTAATAGATTGTTGCAATTTGATTGTAACTGTGGACCTAAATGATAATGTTACGCTTGTCCTCGGGCTGTGATTAGAGAATTTACGTATATTGTTGCAGTGTGGGGCCCTCGGTTGCGGTTGCGTTGTGGCGGCAATAAATACTGTTCACTGACACCTCAATTTCGAAAATCTAAAGGTCTATAAAGTTCGACGAGAGCAATGATAGAAAATTAGCAACATCCTAGTAAGAGTTGGGGTGAGGTATGGCTGGCCCGAGGCGGTCGCGGCGCACAATAGCCGCGTGCACCACACGACGACAATGTCCCGGGACACCCGCCGGCGAGTCTCACTCGCCACGATACAAATACATCAAGGAGGCAAAAAAGGAGACAAACGCGAGATATTGATTTATTCGATCTAATTATCGAATAATAACCTAGTTTGCATCTCTTGTTGTTACGATAATTTAGTCCCATTACGGGAGGTCGTAAGCGGTGACCGTCCGCTAGGCGCGCAACGATTGATAATAATCGCTCGCGAAGTATAATGGCGTACACCCACGGGTAATTATTGTTGTGTAGTCGTGAGTTCGTGAGGCGCTGGAATAGAGGAATGCATCTCCTTCGGGGGTTGCAGCGACGCGGGTCGGTCTCGCCGCCCGCGCCAACGTAAATAACTGATCATCTTTCCTTGCTAATGATAGTGTTGTGGTGCTTCATATCTTTAACCTCTCCGTGTAGATTATATAATTACTTGCAATATTCGTCAAAATATAGCATATCTAATTTAATCACTAATTCATGTTTTAGTATGGTCTGTTCTACGTCTGAAAGAAGTTTGTATATGTACAACCGAGTTGAGTCATAAGCAACGTTAAAATCCGTGTTGAATCGTCAGCAATTCAAACGTGAAGAACACTCTCGAGGGAGCCATTATTCGGAAACGTATAGCTGCTTATGCAAATTCGGGGAAGCGCAATAAAAGTCGGCTCGAATGCGTCTGGTGGAAGTTACAATGAAGTCATTCCTTTGTGAGGCGCTGGATGACCACCGCCACCGCCCGCGGACAGGTCGGAATGCCTCGCGAACGTACGACTGTTGCATTGATGTTTGGTCACGGGGCATCGCGGCGTACTGCTCGAGCCACGTTAATGGCGTATGGTGGCCGTGGGCTCCGTTATCCCTCGTAGCTAATGATTGGCCGGCATTAAGTCCCGGCCGTTCCATGCGATTATTGGATCTAACAGATAATTTTATATCGCATTGTCCCGGAGCGTAAAATTTTCTGTTGTTATTACGGGATAGCGCCCGACCCGCCGACCGCCGAGATGCCTCTATCTCGCCATCTTGCGAGCGCTCAACAAATTAGCAATTAGGTTATACCTATAATAAATTGCAATACTTTATGAGAAATTTTTGTATTCAGTCTGCAAACAATTTGTAATACACGATGTCGGCATGTTACTTCCGTATCAAAGTATAATACAAAAAATCGTTAATTATAAATACGTACTCTTTGTCATTACTTTCTTTGAAAATATGGACTTATCACATTATATTCGTTTTTGGACGAAGTTAAATCTTATCAGCATCAATAAGTGTGTAAATGACATAGTCGCAGCAGTTAGCGTTGAATTACTTGCTTATTTTTAAAAACATAATTCTTGAGGGTCTAATATATGGCAGCGTTGTTAACCTACCAAGTCGGCATGATAATTCGTCATCTAAATAACAATGTAATTGCAATAAATGCCATAGATGATAACGGGCGATTTTATGAAGAAATTACGTATAGAATTATCTCAATACAAGCGGGACGGCTCGCACCTCCGGCACCGACCTCACGAGCTCGACTCGCGAGCGGTAATGAGCCCTCTAAATCAAACAATAGCATTAAAGTGTCAATACCGACGCGATAACACCTCGGCGTTTTCTTTTGCGCTCGGAATTATGCCCATAAATCCGTACAAGGCCTGATCCTACCACGAATCCGAGATACCTTTACACTTGTAGCCACTTTGTTATACAATGTCTCTCATTTTGGTCATAGAACCTTAATCTCTATTAAAACAATACTCTGAATGAAATCAGAAGGAACTGAGTAACGGTATTTACCCTCCCTTTTGTATTTATACATATTTACTAACAAGATAGCGTCCGCGACTCTTTTCGCGTGAAATTAAATAAAGAAAAGTAAGTAGTCTAGTATTCTTTCAGACTATCCTCAACATCTGACAAATTTCATCGAGATCCGTTCAGAATGTTTAAGCTACAAACTCTAACATACATCCAATCATTCAATCTTTCTCATTTATGATATTAGTAAGATGAAAATATCTAGTACCTATACTAGAAAATAATTCTGGAATCTGCCCTAAGGAGAATCAAAACATAGATCTGCGGTTCAAGTGTCAGTTACCATGTACCGTATACAGGCTATGAAATTGTTGTTAATGCTTGTGTAAAACTACTGCTCTTATTGTCGGATACACGTAGTAAACTCACTTGACATTTGGTATTTCATCGTGATAAATGACTATCGGAATTATGCGTTTATTCTCTATTCCATGAGACCATTTTAATATCGACCTTTGAGTGTAATTTGTGAAAATTATGGATGAGTTTGTTTTTATAGATTGCGTGACTATTTGTGAAACAGTTAGAAACAATAAAAACTATTTTGAACATATATTCCAATTGCCAGTATTCGCATGAACCCGATCAATATTGATCGATTGGTTTTCAATTGAACAAAATAAAATCTGACTAGCTTTCTCTCCCGATGGTCCTTGTACTTTTTAATTACTTTCCTATGATTTTTACATTGTTAATGATAGGTTTCCATTTATTATTATATTACCTAGTGATTCATTAGTGTTAGGTTAAACTAAATTTTGAAGAAGTAAAATTCATGGTTTTCGAACTAAACACTAACGAATGCTTAAAAATAGCTAGGAAACTGGCCATAAAAAAAAACACTTTCTGTCGTTAAGTTTGTGTGAGTATATGTGTATTGATTGTATACAAAAGTTATTCCAAACACAGTCTGTTGGGATTTATCGAAATAGTATATACAATTAATAAGACTAGTGTGAGCACGTCGCTATGTTCGGTCACCTCGCCCGAAGGGGTGGCATTTGTATAGTTGTACAAATTGCTCGGCGCGTGTTTATCTACGCGCTGCGACCCCCGGCACCAATTTATCTTGAACCCCTTTCGTCCTCACGACATTCCATTGACTTTGTAGCGTTTTGTACGAACGTTACTGCTCTTATTGCGTTTCATCTATCTAGTCTTAATCAAGATGTTGTTAATTACGTATTTAAAAGTTGCTCGACTGTTTTGATTTGGTTTTGAATTACTTAAAGTAACCTAAAATATTGATTTTCAAAAGTTCCAACGCCTCTGTCTTTTGTTGTACATCAGTTCAGGAATCTTTGATTTTTAATTATTAAAAAAAAATATAGATGTTTCAAATTAAACACATGTATGCCTGCCTTAGTATAATGACATTCAAAAGCTGGCTAAGTGTATTGTCGTTTAAGTTCCTTACACTGAGAGCTCGTAATCCTCATTGAGATGCTCGGGGTAAGCAGAGAGACCATTAATCACCTCCTCCTGGCGCCAAACTTTGTCTATTCACTCCAAAGCTCCACCTCACTCCGATATTTTCTTTAACTTTTAAGCTTTCCACGAAACTTTTTATTAACTTCTTGTTTTAAGTATTTTGAATAGTAATATATCTTAGAAAGAAGTCTGAGGTTTTTTATTACTGTACTTTTTTATAATCTGTTTGAAAGTAGTTTTATTAAATACTTTCTTAATAGAAATAAAGAACCGTTCTATTCTAAGTAGTTAAGTCAAATACCTAAGAAAGATACATGTATCATTGACATGTAAAAGTTCTACTAATATTAATATTTTTGCATTAAAATGTATTTCCTTAGTTTTGTGAATACAAAGTTCGAGTCCCCTAAAATTATGATTGCAGAAGTGAATGATAAATTTATGAAATTGAGTTCGTGAGCAAGTAGCGCAAGTTAATTTCATTAGATTAGGCAGCATTTCAATGTAGCTCAGAATTAGTTCCACCTTATTGCCGGTTTGAGAATTTTTATCACAGCTAAAGCAATCAGAGCGCCAATAATTTCCCTCATAATGACTTGGCGGTCGTAAAATTTGAGCATTGCGCCAAAATGGTGGCACATTAAAATTCTCTCCCCATCGTTATAACTGGAGTTATCGGCGGGCACCGATCCGCCGCCGACGATCGGGACAATCGGCATTTCCATCTCAATCGCACCCCCCGCCCTGCCGCGCGCCCCGGTACACCCCTCGCGTCCTAGAACACCCGCACCCGTTAGTTTTCTTTTTTAAATCGCGCGTTAAGGATTTGGCGTGAATGCGTGAAGGGTTGCTGCCACCCTACCCGGACGTCCCGCCTACTCATATGTCCTCGTCTCCTTCGCGACACACGCCACTAAGGGCCTTACTAAAATTTTCTATTTTTTGTTCATCTAAGAAAACCTGATTGAACCGTAAGACAAGGAAAGTGTCGATGTAACAAAAATTGAAAGAGATCACTTACATGACCTTATTTGCTCAAAGATTTAGTTCGAACTTATTTGTTCTTCACGAACTTAACTAAGTTTTGTAAGTTTAGACATGACACGGAGAGGATGGAGGGAGACAACTTTTCCCAGGCGTATTTATAAGTGCATCTACAAATCGAAGTGGGTTCTAATACTCACACTTTAAAATATCTCAGTGCAACTATGTCTCATATATGTAAAATAATGCGGCCGATATATCCTTAACCTCCTTCGGGGGGTTGGGCAGGGTGTGTGGGGTTAGAAAAGGCCCCCGCGAGCGACTTATTCCGATATAATCAATAACTTAGTGAGATCCCCTTTGCATCCGGCCGTGTGACAGTTGCCCCAATCGAACGGGCTAAGGGTTGTTTCTACTTTTTTGTTCAAACACTGTCTGATTAGAGACGCGATTTTGCCCACGAGCTTTTTGAAGTTGATGTTGTTTCACGAATGGCTAGCTCTTAGCCGTTGCTCATTTTCCGCTCTTTCGATAATCAGTGTTTGCCCTATCCTTAAAGTACACTTATGTAAATATTAGCTGACGGAATCCAATTTACATAATGTCAATCTTTGTGCTTTATCAAATGTTCCTTTAGATGTAAATTTAAGATGAGCAAAGAGTTAAATAAGTGTATATACAAGATGTACGTGATTTGTAGGTATTTGTCATCAACTGCTTTTTGCTTTTGAATGATGTTTGTTTCATTATCAACTTGCCCTTATCCCTTACGGAGGGTCGGCACAGTATGTGCAGCTCTTTCATACATCTCTATCAGTCGTCATATCTGAATCCACTCCTTTTTTAAGCATATCCTCTTTCACACAATCCATTCATACTTTCTTCGGTCTTCCTCTTCCTTTGTAGCCATCCACATTCATTCTTAACACTTTCAGGTTTATGTCCCCATCGTCTCGTCGCAAAACATGTTCATACCACGATGTTTGTTTATTGTGGGATAATAAAATATCTCACAAAATAGTACAGAAAATAAGTACTGCTTAAGATTGAAGTAAAATTATTAAACCCCAAAATACAAAATCACTTATTTATAATTTTACCCGATAAATAATAGAATTGTAACTATTACTTAACTTAATTTCATCTGCTTCTTCACTTAATGTTATCAAATTCAATTTCAGACTCCAATTAAGATAAAACTCAACTTGGTCATTAAAATACAAAAACTCATTATTTCTTTATCAAGATCTCTGTTGAATCTCGGAGAATAACTCTCGTTTTTTTAAATAAAAGAAATTGAATACACTAATTCAAATAAAATAGACTTTCCATTATATTAAGATTTGTGTAGCGCTTCTATCCAGTGCACAGTACGTACACCAAATGGATACAAATTTTGTGAATGACGGTACCAAGTTTTCGCAAATTTTCTTGCTAGACCCTGCTCTTATCGTAAAATAGTTCAATTCATAATCCATCTCGTTATTTTTATCAACGACATAAACTGTGTTGTTGATAAATATTGTTACAATTACTTACTTGTTGCTTTTGATTTTTTTTTATAAATTAATGACTAATTTTATTTTAATAGTTATAAAACAGTTGCTAATTGTACTTTAACTTTATTCCTGGATGCATTTAATATGAAATCAATGTAGACTTTGTACGGGAATACACATGCCAGTAGCTGATACACTTGAAAGCAAGCCACAGGTTCCAGTACTATAGGTACTTGACCTATAGTTTGTCTATTTACGATTGACTAGTTTGATAAGTGACGCATATGAAGTATCGAATTAGATTTATGTGAAGCTAAGTGCTGTACTCAATAGATGGGTATCATTGAGTACATCACTGTTGCCAGTAGTAACTGTTGCCCGCAACTTCGTTTGCGCAATATTAAAATAAATAAGTAGCTTATAATTTGCCTCTCTATATCAGCTACCCTTCAGTGAAAGTCCGGTCGAAATTGGCCCAGCCGTTTCGGAGATTACCTAGAACAAACGCGCCTTGCAGACAAACCAACAGACAGACAGACAATTTTTTTCTAAATGCGATTTTTGTTTGTTTTGATCTATATGTTTCATATTACAAACAAATACTCCAATTTTATTATATGTATACTCGTAGAGTTTTGCTTTTTAATTAACTTAAGGGTCAGTTCCAGTAGTTAGTATAGTGATAGCAATGACAATAATAATAACGAATTCCAAATGTATTATTCATTACCGTATTAGTAATAAATATGTGTTAATTCTTATTCTTTGTATTAGCTCTGTATGTTATTTATATGCCTTTTAGTAAACGAAAGAAACAATGACTTTTATTTTTGACCGACTTCCCAAAAGAAGGAGGTATTCAATTCGACGGTATGTTTATTTTTTTTTTTTTTTATTTTTTTTTTT